>NW_023994151.1:45000-205000 GCF_015586225.1 Lucilia sericata | reverse complement strand
ACTAGAACTGAACTAAAACTGAACTAGAAACTGAACTAGAACTGAACTAGAACTGAACTAGAACTAGAACTGAACTAGAACTGAACTTGAACTGAACTAGAACTAGAACTGAACTAGAACTGAACTAGAACTGAACTAGAACTGAACTAGAACTGAACTAGAACTGAACAGAACTGAACTAGAACTGAACTAGAACTGAACTATGAACTGACTAGAACGAACTAGAAAACTAACTAAAACTGAACTAGAACTGAACTAGAACTGAACTAGAACTGAACTAGAACTGAACTAGAAACTGAACTAGAACTGAACTAGAACTGAACTAGAACTGAACTAGAACTGGACTAGAACTAAACTAGAACTGAACGGAACTAGAACTGAACTTGAAATAAACTAGAACTGAACTAGAAATGAGGTCGAACTGAACTAGTACTAGAACTGAACTAGTACTGAACTAGAACTGAAACTAGAACTGAACTAGAACTGAACTAGAACTGAACTAGAACTGAACTAGAACTGCACTAGAACTGAACTAGAACTGAACTAGAACTGAACTAGAACTGAACTAGACCTGAACTAGAACTGAACTAGAACTGAACTAGAACTGAACTAGAACTGAACTAGAACTGAACTAGAACTGAACTAGAACTGAACTAGAACTGAACTAGAACTGAACTAGAACTGAACTAGAACTGAACTAGAACTGAACTAGAACTGAACTAGAACTGAACTAGAACTGAACTAGAACTGAACTAGAACTGAACTAGAACTGAACTAGAACTGAACTAGAACTGAACTAGAACTGAACTAGAACTGAACTAGAACTGAACTAGAACTGAAACTAGAACCTAGGAACTGAACTAGAACTGAACCTAGAACTGAACTAGAACTGAACTAGAACTGAACTAGAACTGAACTAGAACTGAACTAGATCTGAACTAGAACTGAACTAGAACTGAACTAGAACTGAACTAGAACTGAAACTAGAACTGAACTAGAACTGAACTAGAACTGAACTAGAACTGAACTAGAACTGAACTAGAACTGAACTAGAACCTGAACTAGAACTGAACTGACTGAACTAGAACTGAACTAGAACTGAACTAGAACTGAACTAGAACTGAACTAGAACTGAACTAGAACTGAACTGAACTAGAATGAACTAGAACTGTAACTAGAACTGAACTAGAGAACTGAACTAGAACTGAACTAGAACCTGAACTAGAACTGAACTAGAACTGAAACTAGAACTGAACTAGAACTGAACTAGAACTGAACTAGAACTGACTAGAACTGGGAACTAGAACTGAACTAGAACTGAACTAGAAACTGAACTAGAAACTGAACTAGAACTGAACTAGAACTGAACTAGAACTGAACTAGAACTGAACTAGAACTGAACTAGAAACTGAACTAGACCTGAACTAGTAACTGAACTAGAACTGACTAGAACTGAACAGTACTGAACTAGAACTGAACTAGACAAAGCTATACTAACTAAGCTACTAAAACTGAACTAGAATTAGAACTCTACTAGAACAGAAACTAAAATTACCGAAAAGAACTTTCTCTACAGTAGAGAGTGAAAGATGGATGTTATATTCTTTGCTCTGAAATAAATATGGAATCGACTTATCATTGTCATTTAGGTTACCCAACCATTACAACTTTACAAATTGAGAAATTTGGAGGACGTTGAATTTAGTAGGTTTCTTACCTCTGGTATTAATATTTAAAGTTGTTTTGATATAATATGTACGTAATATAAATATGTATACTTATGTATATGTATGTATGTATGTTATATTATCGACTCACATGAACAACAATAATAATGTGGAAATAAATGATTACAGTTTTTTTTTTCGATATTTATTAGTTTGTTATTTAATTGAATAAATAACACTATTTTTAAAGAAGAAAATAAATAATACCTGCTAAATAATATTTATTTTCTTTTGCGTTCATTGGCTTTTGCAGATAAATAAATAGTGACGGCGAACCCCTACAACAACAATTAACAAAACAAAACACCTCTTAAAGTAAGAATTGTTGCTGTAAAACCGCAAATAAAAAAACAAATTATTCTAATTTAAAAAAAAAATTGTACAATCATCAACACACTTTTACCAAAAAAAAAAAAAAAACATTTAGATTATTTTTATTTTTTTTTTTGTATGATTATTTTTTTATATTTATAATTTGTGTATGTGTGTATTCTAGGTTATGGTCAAGGAAACTATCTCCCTCCTCTACACAAAAGAAATTGTTGTTTTTTGTTAATTTTTTTCACTTACTGATAACACAAACCATATTTTTAAAGTTTTTGTTTTTAAAGAAAGAGTTCATTTATTCTAAATTATTATTATTTGCTTTTTATTTATTTATACCATTGTTTTTTATAAATTTTTTGTTTGTTTGCGTGTTTTGCGACGTCAGCCACACTGATGGGTTGTTTTTAGCAAATAGAATGCACGAAAAAGATAAAAGTGTGTTGAACTGCATTTCTAATGACCTTGTAGTTTGACGTTTCCTTTTTCTCTATTCTTCCCTTTTATGTTTTCTAGTGTAGTTGATAAGAATGAAAGAGTGACTATAATAATTTTGTTTTGATAAAAATTTATTGCAATTTTCATTAGATTGTAAAATTTTAATTAATTTTTTGTTGAGATTCATATTTCTTCTGAAATGAGGAATGAAATTTCCTCATCTCACCCATCTCAGTTTTAACCATACTACTTACTTCGGAAAGAAAATCAAATTTCTACTATAGACTAGACGCAGCTGAATTGCTAAAACACCTTAAAAATCATATGAACACAAATGTACAGCATTGGGATGGCTAAAACCAACATCAACCGAAAGTAAACAAACAACATTTTGAAATGTAAACAACAAAAGAAAGAGAACAGTAAAACCTTCTTACAAATAATTGAGAGTACAACAACATTCTAGCTTTTACATGTGCAAAAATATTATCAAACAGCAATAACAAAGTGTAGAAATAACTTACCTATAAACACAATCAGTAACAATAATAACAACAAACATACTAAGATTGATTAATACAACAAGTACAATTTGAGTAATTGCCAGGAGAATTTTAAAGTACAATTGAATCACCCAACATGCGCAATGCAGCAACACATACAATGGCTTAGAAATGTGTATGAAATCATACAACAATAACAATAATTAAAAGCATGTGCACACTACTACAATAAAAAAAAAACAAACAAAGAAAAACAACAATTATACTATAAACGAATTTAAATTCTATAAAAGAGAGTGGAACACAAAAATAATGCAAAAATTAAACAAACATCTTCAAACTAAACAAAAATTATATGCAAAACAAAAAAAAAATGCAAATAGAAAGGCGGAAAAGGCATGGAGAAGAAAGAAAAAAGAGACTGACACTACTTGATTGATTTGAATTTTTCGTTCAGATTTCTGTCATCATTCACTCACTTTTTTGATTGAGTAAAAGTTTATTTTAGGTAAATAAGCAAACAACAAACAGGTAAGTTTTGTTTATAATTTATAAAATACTTTTTCTAATTTAAACAAGTGTAAAAACTAGTGCAAAAATAATTTTTCTGCACACTTAATTAATAAAATATGTATATAAAGTGTTTATGTAGGTACTTTTCTTCAATTGTGAAAGTTTGTGCATGTGGTTTGGCACGTACGCCATTTAACAATTTACCCCTTTGCTTTTTATTCTTAAGTAAATGGAGAAAATTTTCTTAGAATTATTCTATATTTCCATCACTAATTTATGGATTTCATTAGAAGTTCCTTTAATTCCAGAATTAACCTTTCCTACAATACAATTGCATAAACAAAAGTTCAATTACAATATGACTGCCGTCTGTTTGCATAGTCTGGATTATAAGCGACTAGACTATAGACGAGACTATAGAATAGACTAGACTTTAGAATATACTATAGATAGACTATAGACTAGATTAAGACTAGACTATAGACAGACTATAGACTAGACTAGACTATAGACTAGACTACTAGAGGCTAGACTATAGACTATAGACTAGACTATAGACTAGACTGATAGACTAGACTATAGACTAGACTAATATAGACTATAGACTAGACTATAGACTAGACTATAGACTAGACTATAGACTAGACTATAGACTAGACTATAGACTAGACTATAGACTAGACTATAGACTAGACTATAGACTAGACTACTAGACTAGACTATAGACTAGACTATAGACTAGACTATAGACTAGACTATAGACTAGACTATAGACTAGACTATAGACTAGACTATAGACTAGACTATAGACTAGACTATAGACTAGACTATAGACTAGACTATAGACTAGACTATAGACTAGACTATAGACTAGACTATAGACTAGACTATAGACTAGACTATAGACTAGACTATAGACTAGACTATAGACTAGACTATAGACTAGACTATAGACTAGACTATAGACTAGACTATAGACTAGACTATAGACTAGACTATAGACTAGACTATAGACTAGACTATAGACTAGACTATAGACTAGACTATAGACTAGACTATAGACTAGACTATAGACTAGACTATAGACTAGACTATAGACTAGACTATAGACTAGACTATAGACTAGACTATAGACTAGACTATAGACTAGACTAGACTAGACTAGACTATAGACTAGACTATAGACTAGACTATAGACTAGACTATAGACTAGACTATAGACTAGACTAGACTAGACTATAGACTAGACTATAGACTAGACTATAGACTAGACTATAGACTAGACTATAGACTAGACTATAGACTAGACTATAGACTAGACTATAGACTAGACTATAGACTAGACTATAGACTAGACTATAGACTAGACTATAGACTAGACTATAGACTAGACTATAGACTAGACTATAGACTAGACTATAGACTAGACTATAGACTAGACTATAGACTAGACTATAGACTAGACTATAGACTAGACTATAGACTAGACTATAGACTAGACTATAGACTAGACTATAGACTAGACTATAGACTAGACTATAGACTAGACTATAGACTACTATAGCTAGACTATAGACTAGACTATAGACTAGACTATAGACTAGACTATAGGGGGGTCCTCAAATTAGGACACCTCGGCTATGTTAAATTTTTAAAACGATCCTATTTCTTCATTTGAGTTCCGATTTAAAAAAAATTTCGTATATAGAATCTACTCATCGTGCACTATAAAAAATGTCGCAGTAAATTATCTCTTATAGTTTAGGAGATATTCGCATTTGAAAATTAAAATTTTTAAAATTTTTACCGTCCTTACTTAGTTTTTTTGATAATAGCGGGTCCAAACATTCCCGATTTTCGCCATTTTTTTTATTCGCTTAACAACAAGTTTATATATCAAGCAGTGAAAGAATTATGTAAAAATCATGACTGAGTCCAAAGATATAGGCATTTTAATTTAAAAAATTAAAAAAAGGCGATTTTTTGTATTTTTTTTTTTTGTTAAAAAAGTATCTTTTTCTTTTTAAGTTATCTAAAAAGTTTCTAAGAAGATGTATATAGAATTTATACTTTTTGGAAAGCTGACTTTACATAAAATGCGATAAATGAAACAAAACCTAAAAAATTTTGATACCGAGGGGACCAGGTCCATCCAAAAAAACCCTATTTTTTATGGAAAATTAAATTTTGAGCAAAAATTCTCAAATCGCATAGTCGATATCAAATTATAGTGACCTGTTTTATATGACCCAATATGTTCTTAATCATTTTGTAACGGGTTTCGATAACCCCGCCCCTGGTATGGATATAATAGGCAAAAAACCAAAAAATCCCATTTTTGGGATTTTTTAAAACTTTTTTGGGAATTCCGGGATTATAGTGACCTGTTTTATATGACCCAATATGTTCTTAATCATTTTGTAACGGGTTTCGATAACCCCGCCCCTGGTATGGATATAATAGGCAAAAAACCAAAAAATCCCATTTTTGGGATTTTTTAAAACTTTTTTGGGAATTCCGGGATTTCTAATAAGAAAATTCGAAATTTTTATTTAATTTTGGATTTTGAGTAAAAAAATCTACCTACTGTAAAATTTCATCAAAAAATATTCATAAATAAAATTTTTATTGCAATTTGAAAAATTTGTATCTTCGCAAAAACTGAATAAAAAACATTTTTTATTTTTTTTTTTAAAAAAGTTTTCCGCGAATTTTTTAATTTTCAAAAATTAAATTTTGTATCTTCGCAAAAACTGAATAAAAAACATTTTTTAATTTTTTTTAAAAAAAGTATTCCGCGAATTTTTTAATTTTCACAGTTTTGAAAAATAGACAAAATTACCTTTCCATTGATATATAACATGCCTACCTAATGTTTTTAAGTGACAAATTAATTAGGGAAAACTCAACATCTTTTAGAAAATTTGCCTAGCACTATTATTTTCATCCATAAGGTTAACTCTTAAATTTGTTACATATATGGATGAAAATAATAGTGCTAGGTAAATTTTCTAAAAGATGTTGAGTTTTCCCTAATTAATTTGTCACTTAAAAAACATTAGGTAGGCATGTTATATATCAATGGAAAGGTAATTTTGTCTATTTTTCAAAACTGTATATAATTTTTGAAAATTAAAAAAATCGCGGAATACTTTTTTTAAAAAAAATTAAAAAATTTTTTTTATTCAGTTTTTGCGAAGATACAAATTTTTCAAATTGCAATAAAAATTTTATTTATGAATATTTTTTGATGAAATTTTACAGTTAGGTAGATTTTTTTACTCAAAATCCAAAATTAAATAAAAATTTCGAATTTTCTTATTAGAAATCCCGGAATTCCCAAAAAAAGTTTTAAAAAATCCCAAAAATGGGATTTTTTGGTTTTTTTGCCTATTATATCCATACCAGGGGCGGGGTTATCGAAACCCGTTACAAAATGATTAAGAACATATTGGGTCATATAAAACAGGTCACTATAATTTGATATCGACTATGCGATTTGAGAATTTTTGCTCAAAATTTAATTTTCCATAAAAAATAGGGTTTTTTTGGATGGACCTGGTCCCCTCGGTATCAAAATTTTTTAGGTTTTGTTTCATTTATCGCATTTTATGTAAAGTCAGCTTTCCAAAAAGTATAAATTCTATATACATCTTCTTAGAAACTTTTTAGATAACTTAAAAAGAAAAAGATACTTTTTTAACAAAAAAAAAAAAAAAAAAAAAAATACAAAAAATCGCCTTTTTTAATTTTTTAAATTAAAATGCCTATATCTTTGGACTCAGTCATGAGTTTTACATCATTCTTTCACTGCTTGATATATAAACTTGTTGTTAAGCGAATAAAAAAAAATGGCGGAAAATCGGGAATATTTGGACCCGCTATTATCAAAAAACTAAAGTAAGGACGGTAAAAATTTTAAAATTTTAATTTTCAAATGCGAATATCTCCTAAACTATAAGAGATAATTTACTGCTATGACGACATTTTTTATAGTGCTTGATGAGGAGTTTCTATATACGAAATTTTTTTAAATCGGAACTCAAATGAAGAAATAGGATCGTTTTAAAAATTTAACATAGCCGAGGTGTCCTAATTTGAGGACCCTCCGCCGGGCCCCTGGTTGGCCTATAAGGTCCAAATTCAAAACCTAGACTCGACAACACCTCCTCTTTGTGCATACCAAATTTCATCAAAATCGGATTAACCGTTTAGAAGTTACCGAATTATTTCCCTCTTTTTTTTCCCCTATACCACTGTGTGTCATCTTATTACGTATACGTAATATTGGACAAAAATTCAATTCCATAACAAAGATGTACAATATAAAATTTATTTTGCAAACAAAAAAGTGAAAAACCGAAATTGCAAATAAATAAAATATACTTTTGTATATAAAAAAATATCATTGTGAGTATGAGAGTGCATAAAATAAATAGCAAAACAATGTATAAACAATTTGTAGTTTAATTTTTTAAATCCATAAAACAATCGCAAACAAAACCACAAAATATGTACATATTACATACATATGTGTTTTTTTGCGAGAGTGCAGTAGACTGACAAACATTCACAACTGACAAGGAGAGTTAAAAATCACACTTTGAAAAGCATAGCAACAGCTGAAAAATTGAATCGATCTCCTCCGCCTACTGCACTTTTACTCACCAACCAACATTTTACCGATGAAATTTATACAATTAAAATTAAATAAAACACCTTGGAAAGGGGCAGTGGTGTATAGAAGGAAATACCAACCAATGTAGTGCGAATAAACTACTTTTGAAGTACTGAATGTTTAATAAATAAAATTAATATTTATTGTTTAAATGAAAACAATTAAGATATATATATATATTTTTTTTTTTGCAAAATTAAATGTCAAAATTAAGTACATAATGTTAGAGTACTCAGTGCAGATTGCGAGTACTTCAGTAAAAAGGTCAAGATAATAGACATGATCGTTGTCCAAAGAATAGACTAGACAATATTAGTCTAGGCTATATAGTTCAAACTATAGACTAAATTATTGTTTAGACTGTAGTCCTAACTTGATTGCTTTATAGGCAGGAATGTAGTCTATTCTATAGTTTAGATTATAGACTATACTATAGTCCAGGCAAAATAGTATACTATAGTCAAAACTTTACAATAGACTATACTATATACTGGACATAGTCTGGACAATAATCCGGTCTATATTCTAGTCTATAGTTGGACTATAGTCTAGTCTATTGCCTGGTGTATAGTCTGGTCTATAGTCTGATCTATAGCGTGGTCTATAGTCTGATCTATAGCGTGGTCTATAGTCTGGTCTATAGTCTGGTCTATAGTCTGGTCTATAGTCTGGTCTATAGTTTGGTCTATAGTCTGGTCTATAGTCTGGTCTATAGTCTGTTCTATACTCTGGTCTATAGTCTGGTCTATAGTATAGTCTGGTCTATAGTCTGGTCTATAGTCTGGACTATAGCCTGGTCTATAGTCTGGTCTATAGTCTGTACTATAGTCTGATCTGTAGTCTGTATTATAGTCTGGTCTATAGTCTGTACTATAGTCTGCTCTATAGTCTGGTCTATAGTCTGATCTATAGTCTGGACTATAGTCTGGTCTGTAGACTGGGCTACAGTCTGGTCTGTAGTTTGGACTGTAGTCTGGTCTATAGCCTGGAGTATAGTCTATAGTCTGAACTATAGTCTGGACTATAGTGTGGTCTATATTCTGGACTACAGTCTAGTCTATAGTCTGGACTAAAGTGTAGTGTATAGTCTGGTCAATAGTCTGATCTATATTCTAGACTGTAGTCAATAGTCTAGACTATAGTCTGATCTATATACTAGACTATAGTCTGATCTATAGACTAGACTATAGTCTGATCTATAGACTAGACTATAGTCTGATCTATAGTCTGGTCTATAGTCTGGAATATAGTCTGGACTATAGTCTGTATTATAGTCTGGTCTATAGTTTGGACTATTGTTTGGTCTATAGTTTGGACTATAGTCTGGTCTATAGTGTGGTCTATAGTCTGGACTATAGTGTAGTCTATAGTCTGGCCAATAGTCTGATCTATAGTCTAGACTATAGTCTGATATATAGTCTAGACTATAGTCTGATCTATAGTCTAGACTATAGTCTGATCTATAGTCTAGACTATAGTCTGATCTATAGTCTAGACTATAGTTTGATCTATAGTCTAGACTATAGTCTGATCTATAGTCTAGACTATAGTCTGATCTATAGTCTGGTCTATAGTCTGGAATATAGTCTGGTCTATAGTCTGGTTTATAGTTTGGACTATTGTCTGTTCTGTAGTTTGGACTAAAGTCTGGTCTATAGTCTGGTCTATAGTCTGGTCTATAGTCTGGACTATAGCTTGGTCTATAGTCTGGAATATAGTCTGGTCTATAGTCTAGACTATAGTCTGTACTATAGTCTGGTCTATAGTTTGGTCTATAGTCTGGTATATAGTCTAGTCTATAAACTAGTCTATAGTCTGCACTAGTCTTGTCTATCGTTTGGACTATAGTCGATTCCATAGTCTTTATTATGTTCTGCCTAGTTTATGGTGTTGTAGTATATTTTGGTGAAAATTTTAACAATTTAGCTTATGGCTACAAAATTCTCTGATCTTGGACACATAAATTATATTTTTTGTTCATTTCATGATTATATATTTATTTTAGTAAAAACACTTTAAATATTAAATTATTTCAATGACATGTTTCTGTTCGCTTTCACAAAAATAGTAACAATTAAATAAAAATGCACAAAATAGCGCCACCATGATCAAAAAAATAAAATTGTTTCGATGTAAAAACGCCCACTCACAGTGGTATAGAAAGTGTGTATTTGCGGTTTTGCTGTCAAAAATTTTATTTTCAAAGTGAAAATAAAAAAATATTTATACAAAATTTAACATGTCATTCATAAACAGACAAAGAATGATGATCTGACGATTTTTGTGTTTTAACAAAAATTTAAAAAAAAAATATCAACATAATATTTACTTTAAAGCCTTCACCTAAATTTAATGTTCACATACGATGAAACGCAATCAAAACAAAACAATTATAAAATTTTAAAGAAAAAAAAAAAAAAAAAAAAAACACATGAAAACAATTAAAAATTATTTATATGTATTAATGAAACACAGACATCATAGTAAGCAAAAACACCTACTGCCCCCAACTAATTTTTATTCATCACTGTTTTCTTAAGGTCTGTGTTACATTATTTGCTATTGGCTGTATTTTACATTACCAGTGGTAAAAAAGTAGACAGTATAGTGTGATTGCATTACAATTATAAATAAATCTAAGAAAATTTCAAAAGAATTTTTTTTTTTCAGATTAACCATTGGGGTGGCATATTATATGCAAAATTTTATTTACCTTTTGTAGGGTATTTGTATAAACAACAATTTGTTTATTTGCAAAAAAATAGAGTTATATTAAATATTTTATTATAAAGACTTATTAAGCAGTGGCTGCTTACAGCAATAACAACTTTTAGAAAATAGCGTGCGTGCTGTTAAATGCCTGAAGCGTAAATTTTTGGCGCGAAATTTATGATTTTATTTATTTATTTTTTTTCTTTGTAGTTTTTACTATTTTATTATATTCATAGTGTTTTGTTGTTTTTGTTTTTATAAATTTTTTATATTTATTTTTATAATCAAATTTACACGACCTCAAGGGGGTTTGGTTGATTCGTTCGTCCATTTCGATGTCTAGCAAGCATAGAAAATTAAGTACCGTAATTTTTTCAGTACTTTTACATAAATATCGAAAAATACCGCATATAGCCTATAGTCGAGTCTATATTCGAGTCTATATTCGAGTCTATAGTCTAGTCTATAGTTTAGTCTATAGTCTAGTCTATAGTCTAGTCTATAGTCTAGTCTATAGTCTAGTCTATAGTCTAGTCTATAGTCTAGTCTATAGTCTAGTATATAGTCTAGTATATAGTCTAGTCTATAGTCTAGTCTATAGTCTAGTCTATAGTCTAGTCTATAGTCTAGTCTATAGTCTAGTCTATAGTCTAGTCTATAGTCTAGTCTATAGTCTAGTCTATAGTCTAGTCTATAGTCTAGTCTATAGTCTAGTCTATAGTCTAGTCTATAGTCTAGTCTATAGTCTAGTCTATAGTCTAGTCTATAGTCTAGTCTATAGTCTAGTCTATAGTCTAGTCTATAGTCTAGTCTATAGTCTAGTCTATAGTCTAGTCTATAGTCTAGTCTATAGTCTAGTCTATAGTCTAGTCGATAGTCTAGTCTATAGTCTAGTCTATAGTCTAGTCTATAGTCTAGTCTATAGTTTAGTCTATAGTCTAGTCTATAGTCTAGTCTATAGTCTAGTCTATAGTCTAGTCTAGTCTATAGTCTAGTCTATAGTTCTAGTCTATAGTCTAGTCTATAGTCTAGTTCCTATTAGTCTAGTCTATAGTTAAGTCTATAGTCTAGTCATAGTATTAGTCTAGTATAGTCTAGTCTATAGTCTAGTTATCGTCTAGTTCTTATAGTCTAGTCTATAGTCAGTCTTAGTTAGTCTTTAGTCTGTCTATAGTAGTCTTAGTCTATAGTCTAGTCTATAGTCTAGTCTAGTCTAGTAGTCTATTAGTCAGTTAGTCTATAGTTCTAGTCTATCGTCTAGTCTAGTCTATAGTCTAGTCTATAGTCTAAGTCTAGTCATAGTCTAGTCTATAGTCTAGTCTATAGTCTAGTCTATAGTCTAGTCTATTAGTCTCTAGTCTATAGTCTATTCTAGTCTAGTCTATAGTCTAGTCTATAGTCTCGTCTAGTCTAGTCTATAGTCTAGTCTATAGTCTAGTCTATAGTCTAGTCTATAGTCTAGTCTATAGTCTAGTCTATAGTCTAGTCTATAGTCTAGTCTATAGTCTAGTCTATAGTCTAGTCTATAGTCTAGTCTATAGTCTAGTCTATAGTCTAGTCTATAGTCTAGTCTATAGTCTAGTCTATAGTCTAGTCTATAGTCTAGTCTATAGTCTAGTCTATAGTCTAGTCTATAGTCTAGTCTATAGTCTAGTCTATAGTCTAGTCTATAGTCTAGTCTATAGTCTAGTCTATAGTCTAGTCTATAGTCTAGTCTATAGTCTAGTCTATAGTCTAGTCTATAGTCTAGTCTATAGTCTAGTCTATAGTCTAGTCTATAGTCTAGTCTATAGTCTAGTCTATGTCTAGTCTATAGTCTAGTCTATAGTCTAGTCTATAGTCTAGTCTATAGTCTAGTCTATAGTCTAGTCTATAGTCCAGTCTATAGTCCAGTCTATAGTCTAGTCTATAGTCTAGTCTATCGTCTAGTCTATAGTCTAGTCCATCGTCTAGTCCATAGTCTAGTCTATAGTCCATCGTCTAGTCCATAGTCTAGTCTATAGTCTAGTCTATAGTCTAGTCTAGTCTATAGTCTATAGTCTATAGTCTATAGTCTATAGTCTATAGTCTATAGTCTAGTCTAGTCTATAGTCTAGTCTAGTTTAGTCTAGTCTAGTCTAGTCTATAGTTTAGTCTAGTCTATAGTATATAGTCTATAGTCTATAGTCTATAGTCTATAGTCTATAGTCTAGTCTAGTCTATAGTCTATAGTCTATAGTCTATAGTCTATAGTCTATAGTCTATAGTCTATAGTCTAGTCTAGTCTAGTCTATAGTCTAGTCTAGTCTAGTCTAGTCTAGTCTATAGTCTAGTCTAGTCTATAGTCTATAGTCTATAGTCCATAGTCTATAGTCTATAGTCTATAGTCTATAGTCTATAGTCTATAGTCTATAGTCTATAGTCTATAGTCTATAGTCTATAGTCTAGTCTAGTCTATAGTCTAGTCTAGTCTAGTCTATAGTCTAGTCTATAGTCTAGTCTATAGTCTAGTCTAGTAGTCTAGTCTAGTCTAGTCTAGTCTAGTCTAGTCTAGTCTAGTCTAGTCTAGTCTAGTCTAGTCTAGTCTAGTCTAGTCTAGTCTAGTCTAGTCTAGTCTAGTCTAGTCTAGTCTAGTCTAGTCTAGTCTAGTCTAGTCTAGTCTAGTCTAGTCTAGTCTAGTCTAGTCTAGTCTAGTTAGTCTAGTCTAGTCTAGTCTAGTCTCTTAGTCTAGTCTAGTCTAGTCTAGTCTAGTCTAGTCTATTCTAGTCTAGTCTGTCTTGTCTAGTCTAGTCTAGTCTAGTCTATAGTCTAGTCTATAGTCTAGTCTATAGTCTAGTCTATAGTCTAGTCTATAGTCTAGTCTATAGTCTAGTCTATAGTCTAGTCTATAGTCTAGTCTATAGTCTAGTCTAGTCTATAGTCTAGTCTATAGTCTAGTTAAGTCTATAGGTCTCGTCTATAGTCTAGTCTATAGTTCTAGTCTATTAGTCTTAGTCTATAGTCTAGGTCTATAGTCTAGTCTATAGTCTCTAGTCTATAGTCTAGTCTATAGTCTAGTCTATAGTCTAGTCTATCGTCTATATTCTATAGTCTAGTCTATTAGTCTAGTCTATAGTCTAGTCTATAGTCTAGTCTATAGCTAGTCTATAGTCTAGTCTCTAGTCTAGTCTATAGTTTAGTCTATAGTTCTAGTCTATAGTCTAGTCTATAGTCTAGTCTATAGTCTAGCTCTATAAGTCTAGTCTTATAGTTATTCGATAGTCTAGTCTATAGTCTAGTCTATAGTGCTAGTCTATAGTCTAGTCTATAGTCTAGTCTATAGTTCTAGTCTATCGTCTTAGTCTATAGTCTAGTCTATAGGTCTAGTTCTATAGTCTAGTCTATAGTCTAGTCTATAGTCTTAGTCTAGTCTATAGTCCTAGTCTATAGTTCTAGGTCTATAGTCTAGTCTATAGTCTAGGTCTATCGTCTAGTCTCTATCTAGTCATAGTCAGTTTATAGTCTTAGTCTATAGTCTAGTCTATAGTCTAGTCTATAGTCTAGTCTATAGTCTAGTCTATAGTCTAGTCTATAGTCTAGTCTATAGTCTAGTCTATAGTCTAGTCTATAGTCTAGTCTATAGTCTAGTCTATAGTCTAGTCTATAGTCTAGTCTATAGTCTAGTCTATAGTCTAGTATAGTCTAGTCTATAGTCTAGTCTATAGTCTAGTCTATAGTCTAGTCTATAGTCTAGTCTATAGTCTAGTCTATAGTCTAGTCTATAGTCTAGTCTATAGTCTAGTCTATAGTCTAGTCTATAGTCTAGTCTATAGTCTAGTCTATAGTCTAGTCTATAGTCTAGTCTATAGTCTAGTCTATAGTCTAGTCTATAGTCTAGTCTATAGTCTCGAGTATAATCTAGTCTATAGTCTAGTCTATAGTCTAGTCGATAGTCTAGCCTATAGTCTAGTCTATATTCTAGTCTATAGTCTAGTCTATAGTCTAGTCTATAGTCTAGTCTATAGTCTAGTCTATAGTCTAGTCTATAGTCTAGTCTATAGTCTAGTCTATAGTCTAGTCTATAGTCTAGTCTATAGTCTAGTCTATAGTCTAGTCTATAGTCTAGTCTATAGTCTAGTTTATAGTCTAGTCTATAGTCTAGTCTATAGTCTATTCTATAGTCTAGTCTATAGTCTAGTCTATAGTCTAGTCTATAGTCTAGTCTATAGTCTAGTCTATAGTCTAGTCTATAGTCTAGTCTATAGTCTAGTCTATAGTCTAGTCTATAGTCTAGTCTATAGTCTAGTCTATAGTCTAGTCTATAGTCTAGTCTAGTCTATAATCTAGTCTATAGACTAGTCTATAGTCTAGTCTATAGTCTAGTCTATAGTCTAGTCTATAGTCTAGTCTATAGTCTAGTCTATAGTCTAGTCTATAGTCTAGTCTATAGTCTAGTCTATAGTCTAGTCTATAGTCTAGTCTATAGTCTAGTCTATAGTCTAGTCTATAGTCTAGTCTATAGTCTCGAGTATAATCTAGTCTATAGTCTAGTCTATAGTCTAGTCTATAGTCTAGTAGTCTAGTCTAGTCTATAGTCTAGTCTATAGTCTAGTCTATAGTCTAGTCTATAGTCTAGTCTATAGTCTAGTCTATAGTCTAGTCTATAGTCTAGTCTATAGTCTCGAGTATAATCTAGTCTATAGTCTATATTAAAATTTAAGTTTTCCATGGCTGATGTCTAGTGTTTAAAACGATTAAGAGAAAATTGGATTGGATTGCTGATAGTTATTAAAATTTTATTTGGAATAAGTTATAGTTGGTACTAGGTTGATACCGACTAACTAATATTTCATAATTTCCAAAAAATATTTTGAGTTATTTTATTAATTTTTCTCTCAGTGTTAAAACTTTTTACAAAGTTTAATTGTTTAAAAAATAGCAGTCTGTGTTCAAAAAACGAAACCAGATTTTTAATGATGATTACGTCCGGAAAAAAGTCTTTTTGTTTTTTTATATAAAAAAATTATTTTGTTAAAAAAAATTGCCAAAAACCTTAAGTTTTTTGCTATTTCAAATTAAAAAAATCATTAAATGATTATGATTGTATTTTTTAAACTGGTGAGTAACTAACCAAAAGTTTTTGAAGTTTTTTTCATGTATGTTTTCCAAACAACCGTTATAAACCAGTAGTAGTACCTAGGACAATACCGGTTTAAACAACACTCTCTGCTACAATCTGGTGGTTGGTATTGATGGACTAGGTTGGTTTATGTATTAAAATATAATAATTTTTTAACACCCTTGATATTTTTAAAAATTTTGAGGATCTTAAACCAATAATGTCTGAGCATTTTTTATATAATTGTTGATAAGTCAAACAAAAACTTTTTGGGCCAAAACAGATGTTTAAAATCATCATTTTTGACATCAAAATATACATATACTAGTATACCCTGGAGCTTCGCTGCTTCCTACTATAGACTAGACTATACTATACACTATACTATAGACTAGACTATAGGACTAGACTACTAAACTAGACTATACTATAGACTAGACTATAGACTAGATATAGACTAGACTATAGACTAGACTATAGACTAGACTATAGACTAGACTATAGACTAGACTATAGACTAGACTATAGACTAGACTAGACTAGACTATAGACTAGACTATAGACTAGACTATAGACTAGACTATAGACTAGACTATAGACTAGACTATAGACTAGACTATAGACTAGACTATAGACTAGACTATAGACTAGACTATAGACTAGACTATAGACTAGACTATAGACTAGACTATAGACTAGACTATAGACTAGACTATAGACAGACTATAGACTAGACTATAGACTAGACTATAGACTAGACTATAGACTAGACTATAGACTAGACTATAGACTAGACTATAGACTAGACTATAGACTAGACTATAGACTAGACTATAGACTAGACTATAGACTAGACTATAGACTAGACTATAGACTAGACTATAGACTAGACTATAGACTAGACTATAGACTAGACTATAGACTAGACTATAGACTAGACTATAGACTAGACTATAGACTAGACTATAGACTAGACTATAGACTAGACTATAGACTAGACTATAGACTAGACTATAGACTAGACTATAGACTAGACTATAGACTAGACTATAGACTAGACTATAGACTAGACTATAGACTAGACTATAGACTAGACTATAGACTAGACTATAGACTAGACTATAGACTAGACTATAGACTAGACTATAGACTAGACTATAGACTAGACTATAGACTAGACTATAGACTAGACTATAGACTAGACTATAGACTAGACTATAGACTAGACTATAGACTAGACTATAGACTAGACTATAGACTAGACTATAGACTAGACTATAGACTAGACTATAGACTAGACTATAGACTAGACTATAGACTAGACTATAGACTAGACTATAGACTAGACTATAGACTAGACTATAGACTAGACTATAGACTAGACTATAGACTAGACTATAGACTAGACTATAGACTAGACTATAGACTAGACTATAGACTAGACTATAGACTAGACTATAGACTAGACTATAGACTAGACTATAGACTAGACTATAGACTAGACTATAGACTAGACTATAGACTAGACTATAGACTAGACTATAGACTAGACTATAGACTAGTCTATAGACTAGACTATAGACTAGACTATAGACTAGACTATAGACTAGACTATAGACTAGACTATAGACTAGACTATAGACTAGACTATAGACTAGACTATAGACTAGACTATAGACTAGACTATAGACTAGACTATAGACTAGACTATAGACTAGACTATAGACTAGACTATAGACTAGACTATAGACTAGACTATAGGCTAGACTATAGACTAGACTATAGACTAGACTATAGACTAGACTATAGACTAGACTATAGACTAGACTATAGACTAGACTATAGACTAGACTATAGACTAGACTATAGAATAGACTATAGACTAGACTATAGACTAGACTATAGACTAGACTAGACTAGACTATAGACTAGACTATAGAATAGACTATAGACTAGGCTATAGACTAGACTATAGACTAGACTATAGACTAGACTATAGACTAGACTATAGACTAGACTATAGACTAGACTATAGACTAGACTATAGACTAGACTATAGACTAGACTATAGACTAGACTATAAACTAGACTATAGACTAGACTATAGACTAGACTATAGACTAGACTATAAACTAGACTATAAACTAGGCTATAGACTAGTAAAAACTTTGCATATAAAATTAACAGCTGTTTTTTCCATTTCATTGTTGCCAATTTAAGATTGAATTAAGAATTTTATTTTTCTGTATTTTTTACATGTTGCGCTTTGTATTTTTCAGTTTTCTTTTTTCCATATTTGTTCTTTTTTTTAAAGGTCGTACATTGACTTTTTTGTATTTGTTTCTGAAATTATTCATCACATGATTGTTGTTTAGTTAGTGTTTTTTACTGTTTGTTATTTTATACAAGTTTAGACTAAAACAATAAATTAAGATAGAGTTTTAAAACTGAGATTTATTATATCTAACTAATATTTTTAATAATTTAGAAGTTAACTTTTAAATAAGTTTATATTCTACTCTAAAGTCTGCTCTATATATAGTCTAGTCTAAAAACTTGTCTAAAGTCTATACTGGGCTAGTCTGTATATTGTCTAGTCTAGAGTAAACTTTATTGCCTAGTTTAATATATAGTTAAAGAAACTGAAAAGTATGCGGCCATAGTTTGTTGCATTTTTGGACAGTTAATTTTTATTTTGCTTTTAGCAGTTATTAGTATTACTTCTGCTGACAATGCTGCTGTTCTTTCTCTTACTACTTTTGCTGCAAGTGATAACAAACAGTCAGTCTAAAATATTTTGCAATTAAATTAAATTGCTGCAATTTTCAATATGTAGTTTTAAGTAGAGATACATATGATGTTTCCTCATATAAGATAACATTGTATAAGATTTGATATGACTGTTTACAATATTAGTTCATATTTATGTTACTTGTAATCGATTCGACAATTTACTGGGAGTATGCTGAATAGAATCCAAAAGCTTTCGGGTCATGAGTTATTCCAAATTGAAAATCTATTATCCCTAGACAAAAAGTAGAAAATATAAACTCCTTGTAAACCATGTCATGATAAATTCGCTTTATATTCCTTCTTACGTAAGGTATTCAAACTTCCATTTGTCGTTACATTCAAAATTTAAATTACAAGTTTTTGTTACTTTTGCTACCAGCTTAGTACTTGTTGTTTGTTTGTTTGTTGGTTGGTTGCATGCAGCATGTTGGGTTTCCCTTTTGCTCTTCCATATTTAATGGGTGTGTTATAAAAGATTTAAACTGTTTTGTGGTTGATAATTGCAAACCATTTAGACAACAATTTGCAACAACTTTTAATTTTTATTCTTGTAAATAATAGAACACTATTTTAAACCCTTATAAGAATGTCTTAAGAGAAGAAGAAATGTAGTTTTTCAGAATTAATACACATCTGAATAATGCCTTTAACTAATAAATAGATTAGACTATATACTAGAGTCTAGACTAGACTATAGACTAGACTATAGACTAGACTATAGACTAGACTATAGACTAGACTATAGACTAGACTATAGACTAGACTATAGACTAGACTATAGACTAGACTATAGACTAGACTATAGACTAGACTATAGACTAGACTATAGACTTGACTATAGACTAGACTATAGACTTGACTATAGAGTAGACTATAGACTAGACTATAGACTAGACTATAGACTAGACTATAGACTAGACTATAGACTAGACTATAGACTAGACTATAGACTAGACTGTAGACTAGACAATAGACTAGACTATAGACTAGACTATAGTCTAGACTATAGACTAGACTATAGACTAGACTATAGACTAGACTATAGACTAGACTATAGACTAGACTATAGACTAGACTATAGACTAGACTATAGACTAGACTATAGACTAGACTATAGACTAGACTATAGACTAGACTATAGACTAGACTATAGACTAGACTATAGACTAGACTATAGACTAGACTATAGACTAGACTATAGACTAGACTATAGACTAGACTATAGACTAGACTATAGACTAGACTATAGACTAGACTATAGACTAGACTATAGACTAGACTATAGACTAGACTATAGACTAGACTATAGACTAGACTATAGACTAGACTATAGACTAGACTATAGACTAGACTATAGACTAGACTATAGACTAGACTATAGACTAGACTATAGACTAGACTATAGACTAGACTATAGACTAGACTATAGACTAGACTATAGACTAGACTATAGACTAGACTATAGACTAGACTATAGACTAGACTATAGACTAGACTATAGACTAGACTATAGACTAGACTATAGACTAGACTATAGACTAGACTATAGACTAGACTATAGACTAGACTATAGACTAGACTATAGACTAGACTATAGACTAGACTATAGACTAGACTATAGACTAGACTATAGACTAGACTATAGACTAGACTATAGACTAGACTATAGACTAGACTATAGACTAGACTATAGACTAGACTATAGACTAGACTATAGACTAGACTATAGACTAGACTATAGACTAGACTATAGACTAGACTATAGACTAGACTATAGACTAGACTATAGACTAGACTATAGACTAGACTATAGACTAGACTATAGACTAGACTATAGACTAGACTATAGACTAGACTATAGACTAGACTATAGACTAGACTATAGACTAGACTATAGACTAGACTATAGACTAGACTATAGACTAGACTATAGACTAGACTATAGACTAGACTATAGACTAGACTATAGACTAGACTATAGACTAGACTATAGACTAGACTATACTAGACTATAGACTAGACTATAGACTAGACTATAGACTAGACTATAGACTAGACTATAGACTAGACTATAGACTATAGACTAGACTATAGACTAGACTATAGACTAGACTATAGACTAGACCATAGACTAGACTATAGACTAGACTATAGACTAGACTATAGACTAGACTATAGACTAGACTATAGACTAGACTATAGACTAGACTATAGACTAGACTATAGACTAGACTATAGACTAGACTATAGACTAGACTATAGACTAGACTATAGACTAGACTATAGACTAGACTATAGACTAGACTATAGACTAGACTATAGACTAGACTATAGACTAGACTATAAACTAGTATACTAGACTATATATAGACTATAGACTAGACTATAAACTAGACTATAAACTAGGCTATAGACTAGTAAAAACTTTGCATATAAAATTAACAGCTGTTTTTTCCATTTCATTGTTGCCAAGACTAGACTATAGACTAGACTATAGACTAGACTATAGACTAGACTATAGACTAGACTATAGACTAGACTATAGACTAGACTATAGACTAGACTATAGACTAGACTATAGACTAGACTATAGACTAGACTATAGACTAGACTATAGACTAGACTATAGACTAGACTATAGACTAGACTATAGACTAGACTATAGACTAGACTATAGACTAGACTATAGACTAGACTATAGACTAGACTATAGACTAGACTATAGACTAGACTATAGACTAGACTATAGACTAGACTATAGACTAGACTATAGACTAGTAGACTATAGACTAGACTAGACTAGACTATAGACTAGACTATAGACTAGACTATAGACTAGACTATAGACTAGACTATAGACTAGACTATAGACTAGACTATAGACTAGACTATAGACTAGACTATAGACTAGACTATAGACTAGACTATAGACTAGACTATAGACTAGACTATAGACTAGACTATAGACTAGACTATAGACTAGACTATAGACTAGACTATAGACTAGACTATAGACTAGACTATAGACTAGACTATAGACTAGACTATAGACTAGACTATAGACTAGACTATAGACTAGACTATAGACTAGACTAGACTATAGACTAGACTAGACTATAGACTAGACTAGACTATAGACTAGACTAGACTATAAACTAGACTAGACTATAGACTAGAGTATAGACTAGACTATAGACTAGACTATAGACTAGACTATAGACTAGACTATAGACTAGACTATAGACTAGACTATAGACTAGACCATAGACTAGACTATAGACTAGACTATAGACTAGACTATAGACTAGACTATAGACTAGACTATAGACTAGACTATAGACTAGACTATAGACTAGACTATAGACTAGACTATAGACTAGACTATAGACTAGACTATAGACTAGACTATAGACTAGACTATAGACTAGACTATAGACTAGACTATAGACTAGACTATAGACTAGACTATAGACTAGACTATAAACTAGACTATAGACTAGACTATAGACTAGACTATAGACTAGACTATAACTAGACTATAAACTAGGCTATAGACTAGTAAAAACTTTGCATATAAAATTAACAGCTGTTTTTTCCATTTCATTGTTGCCAAGACTAGACTATAGACTAGACTAGACTAGACTATAGACTAGACTATAGACTAGACTATAGACTAGACTATAGACTAGACTATACTAGACTATAGACTAGACTATAGACTAGACTATAGACTAGACTATAGACTAGACTATAGACTAGACTATAGACTAGACTATAGACTAGACTATAGACTAGACTATAGACTAGACTATAGACTAGACTATAGACTAGACTATAGACTAGACTATAGACTAGACTATAGACTAGACTATAGACTAGACTATAGACTAGACTATAGACTAGACTATAGACTAGACTATAGACTAGACTATAGACTAGACTATAGACTAGACTATAGACTGGACTATAGACTAGACTATAGACTAGACTATAGACTAGACTATAGACTAGACTATAGACTAGACTATAGACTAGACTATAGACTAGACTATAGACTAGACTATAGACTAGACTATAGACTAGACTATAGACTAGACTATAGACTAGACTATAGACTAGACTATAGACTAGACTATAGACTAGACTATAGACTAGACTATAGACTAGACTATAGACTAGACTATAGACTAGACTATAGACTAGACTATAGACTAGACTATAGACTAGACTAGACTAGACTATAGACTAGACTAGACTATAGACTAGACTAGACTATAAACTAGACTAGACTATAGACTAGACTATAGACTAGACTATAGACTAGACTATAGACTAGACTATAGACTAGACTATAGACTAGACTATATACTAGACTTAGACTAGACTATAGACTAGACTATAGACTAGACTATAGACTAGACTATAGACTAGACTATAGACTAGACTATAGACTAGACTATTGACTAGACTAGACTAGACTAGACTATAGACTATAGACTAGACTAGACTATAGACTATAGACTAGACTAGACTATAGACTAGACTATAGACTAGACTATAGACTAGACTATAGACTAGACTATAGACTAGACTATAGACTAGACTATAGACTAGACTATAGACTAGACTATAGACTAGACTATAGACTAGACTAATAGACTAGACTAGACTATAGACTAACTAGACTAGACTAAGACTATAGACTAGACTATAGACTAGACTATAGACTAGACTATAGACTAGACTATAGACTAACTTAGACTAGACTATAGACTAGACTATAGACTAGACTATAGACTAGACTATAGACTAGACTATAGACTAGACTATAGACTAGACTATAGACTAGACTATAGACTAGACTATAGACTAGACTATAGACTAGACTATAGACTAGACTATAGACTAGACTATAGACTAGACTATAGACTAGACTATAGACTAGACTATAGACTAGACTATAGACTAGACTATAGACTAGACTATAGACTAGACTAGACTATAGACTAAAATAAGAATAAACCTCCTAGGTATACAAATAAATCTTAATTTTTTTGCTTTTAACTATTGCAAACAAAACCAGTTAGTCTCTTTTTAAATTATCATAATCGGTTATTTATTAAATTATTTTGAGTTT
Organism: Lucilia sericata; assembly: GCF_015586225.1. Lineage (NCBI taxonomy): Eukaryota > Metazoa > Arthropoda > Insecta > Diptera > Calliphoridae > Lucilia > Lucilia sericata. The sequence goes on along the minus strand of NW_023994151.1, from coordinate 181,098 downwards.
TGATTTAATAGTTAGTCACTATCCTAAAAATAACAAGAAATATTAAATCCACTTATATCGTTATTCCAATCTAATCGATAAACTAAAAAAGCAATCAAATCCAAGAATCCATAATTGCACTTACAAAATCAGTCGTCTATGGTCAATTATTACAAGTAGAACTACATACACACATACGTATTACTAAACGAATATAAAATACCTACCTGTGGCCACGAACAAGTACCGTGAATGAATATTAGTACTTTAAGCGTACTTGCAGCTTCGCGTTTTTAACGAAATAGCATGAGGACTTCTGCTTAATGTCAAAACAAACGTTATTAACCAAAGACAACAAAGTAAAAAGAATAACAACAAAATTGCAAAATAAAAATAACAACAACAAAGTAGTACTCAATGGTCTGAAGAAATCGAAAACTATAACTGAAATTTATTCCCTGCAGTTCTGCTGGTTGTCTACTAGATTTTGAATTACGAAATCTTTTAAAAGAATTTCCACCGTTGATAATTTGAAGAGTCGACTTTGAGGTTTTTGCCATTGAGGATGGAATGTTCAATAACAGTTTTCCTGCAAAACACTGATTCAATTCCTTTTGGTTCTTCTGTATACTTTCTCAGAGTAATTTTTAGTTGATTTGGAGTTTCTTTGATGCTAATTAACCTTTTCACAAGTCGGCCGTTAAGAATTAAAAGTGTCGACTTTGGATCAGTGCGATCCATTATTCCAGTTTATTCTGATCACGATTAGTTGACATTGACGAGGCGTTCAATGGCAATTTGAAAAGTCGACTTTGAGGTTATATCACTGCTCGATCTGGAGTTTCTTTGGCATTTCAAAGTTAAATCGGGCTTTTCTGTCAGTTGATTTTCTCTCTACTCTTAACCACTTTAGTGGTTAATCGGCCATGTTGTCAAATTTCACCGCAAAAACACATATGTATATTCCGTTCTCCACATGCACTTTGCTTTAATGCTGCTGCCTGATGCATTTCAACAATAATATACATATAAATTTTATTAATAATATACTTTATTGTTTATTATACATTTATTGTTGTTGTTGTTGTTTAATTAAATTCACATACATATAATTTTGTTCAATTCTTATCACTTTTTAGTATTGAAAAAATTCAAGCAAAAAGTATAAACAAAGAAATAGCACAAACAGTAAGTAGAAGGCAGCTACATAGCTACAACAACAACTAGAAATATTTAATTAATTAATAGACTGAGAAATAAACCAAAAATATAACAATAACAAAAAAAAATTAACTAAAAGTAGAGAAATAAAAATTTCAATGTCAAATATACACATTTTCAATGTCAAGATTTGCAAACAATAATTTGATGTTTGTTGTTGCTGCTAACAAAGATGTTGTCAGAAACATTTTAATGTTTTTAAATATATTTATAAATGTTGTTGTTGTTGTTTTTATTAAATTATTATGATTTAGATATTAAAAGAGCTCAAGAATCATAAATAATAAATATTTGTTTTTGTTCGAACGTGCTAAAACAACAACAATTTAGTTACTATTTAGTTTGTTTATAATAATATAAATGAAAACAAAACAAAAAAAGCAATTTAGCAAAATGTCAAAAGTAAGGACTAAAAACAAAAATAAGAATGACATTTATATGTTAGAGATATAAGAAGTAAATAGAGGAAACAGATTTGTCTCATGGTAAGAAAGAGATAGAGAGTAAATAAATGATGAGTATTTATTAAAGAAACAATTTCTTAGAAGGAGAGTGCTTAAGAGAGAGTATTTCCAATGTTTATAATGCCTTACGTCAATGAATAGAATAGAAAATTTCGAAAAGTACTTCATTCTGGCATCAAGACCTATGAGGGATTAATGATATAATGATGGGCTTTCGACTAAAATATTGGGTTTGTTCTAAAACCTCCAAGGCCCACTGAGCTAACAAGTATTAGGCTGCTTTCATTGTCCCTAGGTTTACTACCTTGAGCACCTCTAGCGGCGTCTCAGAATGATCCCAAGATTTCCAAAATCAAAATTAAACGATTGCTTTAAGTTTCCCTGCTTACTATCATAGAGGGAGTGACGAAGTTCTCGGTTAATCTGGAATTTCTTTGTCAAAGAAACATGTCTTTTGTTGGCTGAAAGTTAACCGATTCGATCATCTGGATCATCCTCAAATAGGGCAGATTCACGAAAGTCGAAGTTGTTGAATGCTAGCGAATGCTTCTCCTGTATAGTATTATGGATAGCGGAGATGTCCTTGGTCAATCTGATTAAACTATCTGATTAATCGAATGCTGTTGTTAATCGTTTAATTATCCAGTCATCCGTAATTTGAAGAGTTGACTTTCGATATATTTTACGTAGAATTGGATAAACAACAGATTGAGTGCTTTACAGATTGAGTTATTTTCAGTCGATCTGACGTTATATTGAAGTGAGGTTGTTGTCTAGCCGTTTTCGAAGCTAGTCATTCGAAAAGTTAACATTTGACAGATGCAGTCTCAACTCAAAAACAATCGCATTAGATTGGTCTCTATGAAAATCCGAATTCTTCTTGATCCAAAAGTCTATGAGAATCCGAGTTCTTCGGCGGGAAAGATGTTCTACTGCGCCATTACACTTTCATGGAGATCGGTGATCTTCTTAATCGATCTGCAGTTTGTTTTTCACGTACTGATGGTTCGTTAATCGTTACCACTCCGATCGTTTGGAGTTTCCAGAGTCAATTTTTGATTAAGTAGATCGTTTACAGATGTACACCTAACTATCGAACCAAAAACTAACGAAATTCAGGTCCAAAATCCGAATTGGTGGATTATACTTCATTGTGTTAGAGTTATTATTGGTAGATTTGGAGCATTTTTTTGACGCTCTGGTATTGATTTTTATCCGATCGTTCAGATTATGAAATGTTGGTTTTGGATCTGTTGAACTAAATTTAATAAATAGTTATTAAATTTATCATTTTTTTTCTTTGGTTCTCTTTGGTTTTGTAGGATCTGATAGGGCTGCAATCTATAGCATCGATTCCAATATGAGTTATATAATAGTCTGAGTTCTTGTGCAAGTCTTCGCCTGCACATTTTAATGAAGAGAGGTCGAATGGATTGTTGGTAAACGAGAAGGCTGTCCAGAATTTAGATTATTTCGATTTATTATAGGTATAGCCTAAAAATGTAATCCCAATGCAAAGAATGTTGACTTCTACGAAAGTTCAAGCTCCTTCGCGTGGCAAATATTTAGATTGGTTCCTGTTTTTCTGAATAGTAACACGGAGATCGCGGATATTCCTGCTTGTTTACGGAGCATAATGTCCGAAACTGAAAGTATTGAAGAGAAACTCTCCAAAATAACATTGAACATTGAATACCCTGGGAAAAAAGTCTAAGACCTTAGACAAGAAGTCTTAAGAGCTCATGATCTAACCACTTTGTGTAGAGCTTGAAGCTTAACCATTCCAGAAGTTTGAAGTCTCTTCACTGGATGAGATGGTTGATTGAGAATCTCTTCACTGGAAGAGATCTCTCTACTGGAAGAGATGGTTGATTGAGAATCACTCAATCAACCATTAATTCCAAGCACGTTACACTATAGATATGGCTCGATCGACTTCTTTTCTTTATATAGTTAAGAGTTAAGTGAAAAGGACCTTCATATCAGGTTTAGATTTTGTGGAGAGTGGTTATAGTATTGAGTACATAAAAGGTGCTGAAAGTAGGATCATAGTGTATTAGAAATAAAGATTCGTTCATTGGTATGATGATCGATGATCACACACATGTGTGATCGTTCGTTTCTCTGACTGTCCAACATCAACAAATGATATGAAAGGAAATAAAGATTTCCTTTTGTGAATTGATTTCGGTTAAGGCGTCATAATTCTGTGATTATGTACTGTAAATATTACACATATTATACTAGAAAAGGGGAGACCCAGGCGGTGATTCAATTGAAATGTAATTTTTACTCACAAATACTCATAAAAGTATATAAGTGACTAAGAGAGTGAGAGAGTTTATATAAAAGCTTTTTTTTGTATTTATCACAAACAAAGCATGCAACAGTACATGCCAAGAGAAAAACAAAGAAAATGATAAGAATGGAGAAGAGTAAAAAAACATTAGAAAACTTTACTCTTTAACTAGACATTTATTTGATTTTCTATTGTTATTAGACGAGACCATTTGACTCTGTTTGTTGGCAATTTCTTACGTTCGTTTTTCGTTCTTGCTTTTATTTTGTAGAGAGTGAGTGATTGTTTTTTTACCCAAAGTGCACGTGATCCAGGTTTCATATGCTGATTGGTGGTTGTTAGATTGTTTCACTTTATTTATACAAAAAGTGACACGTGAGTTTGTAATAAAGACGCGGCTACAAATACAAAATTAACAAACTTTTATTTTGAAAAAAAAAAAAACACAAAGAGAGAACTTAAACTAGTTAAAAGAGAAAACAAATACCTACATATTGTAATTTATTTTTGCATAATTAAGCTGGGAGTAAAATAACACAAAAAAAAAATTGCCAATAATTGTTTAAATTAAAATAATTGAATGACGTTTACATGTAGAAAAGAGTAATAACGACAGCTAATTTCTTCTGATTTTTAGTTACTAGATTCTATTTCGTTTGGGGAGTAATACCTACATTTAAAACTTGATTAAACTTTGTATTTATTATTCTTTCATATTTATTTTAAACATTTATTTTTCGTTAAAAATTTTCAATACATATTTTTATTTTTTTCATGTAGGTATGTGTGATTATTTTATTCATTTACTGTAATTAATTTATTTACATATTTTTAAACAGGTTAATTGTTTTGAATTCTATTTTTAAAATATTAAATTAAACGTATTTTTAAAAATAAATTGCAAAACGTAAAAACAATTTTATTTTATATTTATCCCCTACCACCCACTAAACAAATCACTCACACACTCTCACACGAATATAATGTTATTTGTTAGTGTATGTTGTAAATAAATGCAACAATTATTAGTTTGTTTTGTTTGGGTCATGCTCAAACAAAACTTTTCTTAATGTTGTTGCTTAGTTTTTAGTTTTAATACTCATGCCAGTTCCTTGCTCATAGTCTTTATATTCTCTTTTATGAGTTTCTCTAATATTTTCATGTGATATGTTTGATACTAATCGCAGTCATGGAAAATTGATATTACTATAACTATAGACAATAGATTAGGCTATAGAATAGACTATAGACTAGACTATAGACTAGACTAGACTATAGACTAGACTAGGCTATAGACTAGACTAGGCTATAGACTAGACTAGGCTATAGACTAGACTAGGCTATAGACTAGACTAGGCTATAGACTAGGCTATAGACTAGACTATAGACTAGACTAGGCTATAGACTAGACTATAGACTAGACTAGGCTATAGACTAGACTATAGACTAGACTAGACTAGACTAAGACTAGACTATAGACTAGACTAGACAACTATAGACTAGACTATAGACTAGACTATAGACTAGACTATAGACTAGACTATAGACTAGACTATAGACTAGACTATAGACTAGACTATAGACTAGACTATAGACTAGACTATAGACTAGACTATAGACTAGACTATAGACTAGACTAGACTAGACTATAGACTAGACTATAGACTAGACTATAGACTAGACTATAGACTAGACTATAGCTAGACTATAGACTAACTATAGACTAGACTATAGACTAGACTATAGACTAGACTATAGACTAGACTATAGACTAGACTATAGACTAGACTATAGACTAGACTATAGACTAGACTATAGACTAGACTATAGACTAGACTATAGACTAGACTATAGACTAGACTATAGACTAGACTATAGACTAGACTATAGACTAGACTATAGACTAGACTATAGACTAGACTATACTAGACTATAGACTAGACTAGACTATAGACTAGACTAGACTATAGACTAGACTAGACTAGACTAGACTATACACTAGACTATAGACTAGACTATAGACTAGACTATAGACTAGACTATAGACTAGACTATAGACTAGACTATAGACTAGACTATAGACTAGACTATAGACTAGACTATAGACTAGACTATAGACTATAGACTAGACTATAGACTATAGACTAGACTATAGACTCATAGACTAGACTATAGACTAGACTATAGACTAGACTATAGACTAGACTATAGACTAGACTATAGACTAGACTATATAGACTAGACTATAGACTAGACTATAGACTAGACTATAGACTAGACTATAGACTAGACTATAGACTAGACTATAGACTAGACTATAGACGAGACTATAGACTAGACTATAGACTAGACTATAGACTAGACTATAGACAGACTATAGACTAGACTATAGACTAGACTATAGACTAAGACTATAGACTAGACTATAGACTATAGACTAGACTATAGACTAGACTATAGACTAGACTATAGACTAGACTATAGACTAGACTATAGACTAGACTATAGACTAGCTATAGACTAGACTATAGACTAGACTAAGAGACTATAGACTAGACTAGACTAGAGACTAGACTATAGACTACTATAGACTAGACTATAGACTAACTATAGACTAGACTATAGACTAGACTTAGACTAGACTATAGACTAGACTATAGACTAGACTATAGACTAACTATAGACTAGACTATAGACTAGACTATAGACTAGACTATAGACTAGACTATAGACTAGACTATAGACTAGACTATAGACTAGACTATAGACTAGACTATAGACTAGACATATAGACTAGACTATAGACTAGACTATAGACTAGACTTAGACTAGACTATAGACTAGACTAGACTAGACTAGACTAGACTATAGACTAGACTACTAGACTAGACTATAGACTAGACTATAGACTAGACTATAGACTAGACTATAGACTAGGACTATACTAGACTAGACTATAGACTAGACTATAGACTAGACTATAGACTAGACTATAGACTAGACTATAGACTAGACTATAGACTAGACTATAGACTAGACTATAGACTATAGACTATAGACTAGACTATAGACTAGACTATAGACTAGACTATAGACTAGACTATAGACTAGACTATAGACTAGACTATAGACTAGACTATAGACTAGACTATAGACTAGACTATAGACTAGACTATAGACTAGACTATAGACTAGACTATAGACTAGACTATAGACTAGACTATAGACTAGACTATAGGACTAGACTATAGACTAGACTATAGACTAGACTATAGACTAGACTATAGACTAGACTAGACTATAGACTAGACTATAGACTAGACTATAGACTAGACTATAGACTAGACTATAGACTAGACTATAGACTAGACTATAGACTAGACTATAGACTAGACTATAGACTAGACTAGACTAGACTAGACTAGACTATAGACTAGACTAGACTAGACTATAGACTAGACTATAGACTAGACTATAGGCTAGACTATAGACTAGACTAGACTAGACTATAGACTAGACTAGACTATAGACTAGACTAGACTAGACTATAGACTATAGACTAGACTAGACTATAGACTAGACTAGACTATAGACTAGACTATAGACTAGACTATAGACTAGACTAGACTATAGACTAGACTATAGACTAGACTATAGACTAGACTATAGACTAGACTATAGACTAGACTATAGACTAGACTATAGACTAGACTATAGACTAGACTAGACTATAGACTAGACTAGACTATAGACTAGACTATAGACTAGACTAGACTATAGACTAGACTAGACTATAGACTAGACTATAGACTAGACTATAGACTAGACTAGACTATAGACTAGACTATAGACTAGACTATAGACTAGACTATAGACTAGACTATAGACTAGACTATAGACTAGACTATAGACTAGACTATAGACTAGACTATAGACTAGACTATAGACTAGACTAGACTATAGACTAGACTATAGACTAGACTATAGACTAGACTATAGACTAGACTATAGACTAGACTATAGACTAGACTATAGACTAGACTATAGACTAGACTATAGACTAGACTATAGACTAGACTATAGACTAGACTATAGACTAGACTATAGACTAGAACTATAGACTAGACTATAGACTAGACTATAGACTAGACTATAGACTAGACTATAGACTAGACTATAGACTAGACTATAGACTAGACTATAGACTAGACTATAGACTAGGCTATAGACTAGACATAGACTAGACTATAGACTAGACTATAGACTAGACTATAGACTAGACTATAGACTAGACTATAGACTAGACTATAGACTAGACTTAGACTAGACTATAGACTAGACTATAGACTAGACTATAGACTAGACTATAGACTAGACTATAGACTAGACTATAGACTAGACTATAGACTAGACTATAGACTAGACTATAGACTAGACTATAGACTAGACTATAGACTAGACTATAGACCTAGAACTATAGACTAGACTATAGACTAGACCATAGACTAGACTATAGACTAGACCATATGTTTATAAGTTGACAAAGCTTAAATATACATATTTAAATAGTATGCACTTAAATTTCTTTCCCTGGTAAATATTTTTACTGGGCTTGTTTTTGTGGAGTAAATTACATACTACTTACATACATACAGACATACATTAACTACATAAGTATGTATTCAAATGTACGTATGAGTAATTTTATTTATTTTGTTTTTTACCCTGGTCAAATTTATATAAAGAACAAACTAACAACTAACTGAACTAGTCTTTCTTGCATTTTATGTATGCTTTTGTTCATTATCGAAAAACGGTGTTGCCAAGTGTTAAAGGAAAATGAAAGGGTATTAAAAGGATTTAATAAATGATGTTTATGTTCAAAAGTATTACTAAATCGTCCTTTTAAAAATAAATTTAATTTGGTAATGTTGATGTATTGCTTTTTTTTCAATAAAAAGCAATTTTATTTTTATATATAATTTACAGCTATTTTTTCACTTATTGATTTGTTATCAATGATTATCGTGCAATAACATTTTGATAATTCGTTTGTTATCTCTGCTATAAATGTTATTTTTGTGCATATGTACTTGGAAATATGTGAAAGTAAAGTAAAAATGATTTTATCGTAAAAGTGCATTTTTTAAAATTTTATTTGCAAAACAAAAAAAAAAAAAAATATTTTTTAAAAATTTTATATAAAATTTTTCAAAGAATTTGTTTTTTTCAATAAATACAATTTTATAAAAAAAAAAAATTCCATAAAAATATAATATTCCATATATAAATAAATTTTATAAAAATATAAATTATAAATTTAAACAAATTTTACATTTTATCCCAATTGAGATATAACTTTTGTTTATTTGGCAACACTATTTTCACTATATTAGTCAGCCACTAAGTTAAATAATGAAATATAATAAAAACTAATAATAAAAACAACATTTAAAAATTGGTGAGCAACAACTATAAAAAAATAAAAACCATAGACTTGTTGACCACAAATTTAGTGTTTGTTGGTATTTTTAGTCACCCATTCTCCCTCTTTATTATTAAATTTAAATTAAATAAATTTTCTATGTTCATACTATTTTTTACTTAATTTTTTATGATTTTTAAAAGTGCAATTTCCCCTACAATTCTGAAACGAATTGCATTTCATTAAGAGTATGAACTAAAGTTTATTTAAGTTCTTCTCTCTTTCAGGCATGGAAAATTTCGCACTTTTTATAGTGTAATCAACAGTTTATAGTGTCGTTTAAAGTCTATAGTCTAGTCCAAAGTCAAATCTTGAGTCTAGTCTGCAGTCTAGCCTGTAGTATATTGTATGGTCTGGTCTATAGTCCAGTTTAAGTCCAATTTATAGTCTAGTATATAGTCTAGTCTATAGTATAGCCTATAGTTTATTCTATAGTCTAGTCTACAATATATTCCGGAGTTTAATCTATTAAGAGCATGAACTAAAATTTTATTTTAGTTTATGCATGGAAAACTCAGTACTTAAGTACTTTATTCAGTTCTTTTTATAGTCTAGTCTATAGTCTAGTCTATAGTCTAGTCTATAGTCTAGTCTATAGTCTAGTCTATAGTCTAGTCTATAGTCTAGTCTATAGTCTAGTCTATAGTCTAGTCTATAGTCTAGTCTATAGTCTAGTCTATAGTCTAGTCTATAGTCTAGTCTATAGTCTAGTCTATAGTCTAGTCTATAGTCTAGTCTATAGTCTAGTCTATAGTCTAGTCTATAGTCTAGTCTATAGTCTAGTCTATAGTCTAGTCTATAGTCTAGTCTATAGTCTAGTCTATAGTCTAGTCTATAGTCTAGTCTATAGTCTAGTCTATAGTCTAGTCTATAGTCTAGTCTATAGTCTAGTCTATAGTCTAGTCTATAGTCTAGTCTATAGTCTAGTCTATAGTCTAGTCTATAGTCTAGTCTATAGTCTAGTCTATAGTCTAGTCTATAGTCTAGTCTATAGTCTAGTCTATAGTCTAGTCTATAGTCTAGTCTATAGTCTAGTCTATAGTCTAGTCTATAGTCTAGTCTATAGTCTAGTCTATAGTCTAGTCTATAGTCTAGTCTATAGTCTAGTCTATAGTCTAGTCTATAGTCTAGTCTATAGTCTAGTCTATAGTCTAGTCTATAGTCTAGTCTATAGTCTAGTCTATAGTCTAGTCTATAGTCTAGTCTATAGTCTAGTCTATAGTCTAGTCTATAGTCTAGTCTATAGTCTAGTCTATAGTCTAGTCTATAGTCTAGTCTATAGTCTAGTCTATAGTCTAGTCTATAGTCTAGTCTAGTCTATAGTCTAGTCTAGTCTATAGTCTAGTCTAGTCTATAGTCTAGTCTATAGTCTAGTCTAGTCTATAGTCTAGTCTATAGTCTAGTCTATAGTCTAGTCTATAGTCTTGTCTATAGTCTAGTCTATTGTCTAGTCTATGTCTAGTCTATATACTAGTATATAGTCTAGTCTATATACTAGTATATAGTCTAGTCTATATATTTTTATCAATAAATTAAAAGTACTCATTTAGCAGTTGTTATTTAGATTGCAGTTTTCCAAGCCTGTCCTCATTCCCCCTTTTAAGTATTTTTTGCAATATGCTCTCTCTGCCTTGTTATTGGAAATAAAATAAAAAGCTCTCTTGCACGTTGTATTGTTTTGTTATACTGGTTTTTATGTTATTGTTGTTTTTATTATATTCATGTATTACAAATATAACAACAGCATTAAGACGTGGAGCCTCCAACAGAAATTACAAAAGCAAAATAAAACCGTATTAAAAGCAAGCAACATGATGATGATGACGACGATGTTGTTTTTGTTAAAACGAAAATAAAAACAAAATCACACAATTCCATACATAATTGAAAACAAAATAATTGTTGTTGTGTATTTGTTTTTGCTTTTCTACCAGCCAGGCAGTGACTTGCTCTAGTACTCGTCGTTGTTGTTGAATAAAAATAGTGCAGATTAAGTAGTGACGTGTGAATGAATGGATGAGTGTCAGTGTTTTAATGCGTTTTTTAAGTTTTGTTTGTTAAAAAGAAAATCAAACGGCCTGCTGCTCGTCTCCCTATGTTAATTAAAAGAAAATTTTTTAAATTATTGGAGTGACAATAAAAAAGTAATTGAATTAAAGTGATTTAAAAGAAAAGTGTTTTGCTTAAACAGATGTTTTAAAACTCCTTTTCATTAAGTGTTCAATGATTTTCTGGCAAAAAATAATGAAATTAAATTTAATTGTTTAAAATTTTCTACACTTATTCAAGGTTTTTTTTAAAGCAAAAATAATTGTTATAAACAAAATTCATATAAAAAAAGAAACTTTTAAATGTTTTAAAAACCTCAATTTCAAAAATTGTGTAAAACAAATAAATTGTTTGCAAGAAAAAAAAAACAAGAAAACAAAAACAAATTGTGAATTATTCATGCGCGCACGTAAAAAACTACATATTTACTAGTGAATGTGTTTAAGTGTGTGTTGTTGCTGTGTTTTTTTCCATGTTGTTGCTGTGACTGTAAGTGAGGTCTACGTGCCGTTTTTTTCTTCATTTTATTTTGATTTTTCAATTGTTTGTTGCTGACTGAATGTGTTTTGCAAAGTGCGAAAATAAAAACAAAATTAAAAATAAATACTTTGTGGCAAAAAAACAATCAGCAGAGAGAAGTAATTTAGGTAAGTTGTAGTTGTTGTTTTTTAAGTTTCTTTCATGATTTATGTCATGCACAAAATATGAATTTATTAAACAGTTAGTACCTAGATATATTTTGCTTTAATTTTAAATTCGTATAAAATTTTGCAAAATTTTTTTTTTAAAATACTTGCAAATTTTTGCTTGTGTTAATTTTCTATTTGTTTTTATTATGAATTTTTATTAAAATATCAAATGTTTTTATTAAAAAATGGCAACATTTGCAATACGTGCTTATTTTTGCAGTTTTTTGCAAGTGCGTCATCAAAAACATTTGATTTATTTTGTTTTGCTGGCTTGTTTTCGTATATCGAATGTTTTTTTTTGGGCACAATGCTGCTAACTCTTTCAGTTATACAAAAAACGCTTAATTAAGCAAGTAAGAATGTATAGTATAGAACTATAGACTAGAGTATAGTCTGGACTATAGAATAGACTAGACTAGACTATAGACTAGACTAGACTATAGACTAGACTAGACTATAGACTAGACTATAGACTAGACTATAGACTAGACTATAGACTAGACTATAGACTAGACTATAGACTAGACTATAGACTAGACTATAGACTAGACCATAGACTAGACTACAGACTAGACTATAGACTAGAGTATAGACTAGACTATAGACTAGACTATAGACTAGACTATAGACTAGACTATAGACTAGACTATAGACTAGACTATAGACTAGACTATAGACTAGACTATAGACTAGACTATAGACTAGACTATAGACTAGACTATAGACTAGACTATAGACTAGACTATAGACTAGACTATAGACTAGACTATAGACTAGACTATAGACTAGACTATAGACTAGACTACAGACTAGACTATAGACTAGACTATAGACTAGACTACAGACTAGACTACAGACTAGACTACAGACTAGACTATAGACTAGACTATAGACTATAGTCTAGTCTATAGACTAGACTATAGACTAGACTATAGACTAGACTATAGACTAGACTATAGACTAGACTATAGACTAGACTATAGACTAGACTATAGACTAGACTATAGACTAGACTATAGACTAGACTATAGACTAGACTATAGACTAGACTATAGACTAGACTATAGACTAGACTATAGACTAGACTATAGACTAGACTATAGACTAGACTATAGACTAGACTATAGACTAGACTATAGACTAGACTATAGACTAGACTATAGACTAGACTATAGACTAGACTATAGACTAGACTATAGACTAGACTATAGACTAGACTATAGACTAGACTATAGACTAGACTATAGACTAGACTATAGACTAGACTATAGACTAGACTATAGACTAGACTATAGACTAGACTATAGACTAGACTATAGACTAGACTATAGACTAGACTATAGACTAGACTATAGACTAGACTATAGACTAGACTAGACTAGACTATAGACTAGACTATAGACTAGACTATAGACTAGACTATAGACTAGACTATAGACTAGACTATAGACTAGACTATAGACTAGACTATAGACTAGACTGTAGACTAGACTATAGACTAGACTATAGACTAGACTATAGACTAGACTATAGACTAGACTATAGACTAGACTATAGACTAGACTATAGACTAGACTATAGACTAGACTATAGACTAGACTATAGACTAGACTATAGACTAGACTATAGACTAGACTATAGACTAGACTAGACTAGACTATAGACTAGACTATAGACTAGACTATAGACTAGACTATAGACTAGACTATAGACTAGACTATAGACTAGACTATAGACTAGACTATAGACTAGACTATAGACTAGACTATAGACTAGACTATAGACTAGACTATAGACTAGACTATAGACTAGACTATAGACTAGACTATAGACTAGACTATAGACTAGACTATAGACTAGACTATAGACTAGACTATAGACTAGACTATAGACTAGACTATAGACTAGACTATAGACTAGACTATAGACTAGACTATAGACTAGACTATAGACTAGACTAGACTATTATAGACTAGATTATAGACTAGATTATAGATCAGACTAGACTAGGCTATACACTAGACTAGAGCTATAGAATATACTGTAGATTATAATATAGCCTAGACTATAGACTAGTCTATAGTTTAGTCTATAGTCTAGTACATAGTCTAGTCTATACTCTAGCTTATATTCTAGTCTATAGTCTATTTTATAGTCTAGTCTATAGTTTAGTCTGTAATCTAGTCTATAGTTTAGTCTGTAGTGTAGTCTATGGCTTAGTCTGTAGTGTAGTCTATAATCTAGTTTAGTTGTCAAAAAGTATAGAAAAAATTACAATAGTATTGAATTTTCCATGCCTGATATGCATGCTGCTATTTGCGAGGTTTACTCATTAGCTGTTGTCTTCGTTCTCTTTCTTTCAAACTGTATTAATTTAAATTTCAATTTTTTTTAAACAACTAAAAGTGGTTATACAGTAGTTTTCCGATTTAACGAACATTCGTTTCTACGAACATCGCATTTAGCGAACTATCAATATTTTTACATTGAGTACCTTACATAACGAACAAAAAATAATTTTTGGTACTCAGTTTAACGAACAAATATAAATAAAATAATTTAAATTAGAGTTAAATTAACAAAAATAACTAAAAATCATGTCAGAAAAGCTTCGATGTTATTAGGAGGGGTATTTACTTTTCCATTGCTTTCGAATATGGATTTCGAGAGTTGATTTTTTCTAATTTAGTAAAATGAAGAATCTAGATAATCTGAGATTTTTTTATTGAAGATTTATACAAAAATATAAGATAATCAAATCTACAATCCTTAATGTCGCAAAAACTAATGTTGATCGAATTAGAAAATCGGAACAAAAAATGTTTAGAGAGGCCAAAGTATACTTTTCTAGAAGCTCGTGCTCAACCCGAATTTGGCCTCAGAATTTAAAATCATAGAAATTGGTGTTCAAAAAAAGACTTTGCCAATCGTATACCTTAATATTTCGCTTTTATTTTTCGCCAAACTAACAAGTCCCCACAGTGACCATAATTTTTTCCAATAAAAATCAATTCTATGAAATTGTAAGAAACGACATGTTATAGAATAAACAATATAAATAGTTTTTCTTTTGGAAAAAGGATATTTACAGGAATAGCTGTGAAATAAAGGAAAAAATATTTTAAAAAACTTTGGGTTCAGATATCTCAAAGAATGAAAACAATGAAACGCTTTAATAACTTTACATTAATCTATTTCCTAAGGAATTCTGAGGCCAGGTTCAGATTCATCGCAGTTCCAGCCATTGGGTTTAAAATTCTTTAAGAATTATGTCGTCCGAGTCCTTTTCCAGAACGTAGATTAGTTATACAAAATAAACTGAGTTTTTTCAAATTTCTTTATTATTTTTACATTGTGAAATAAATTGCTAGTATTTCATAAAATTCTTATAAAATATTGTCTAAAGAAATTATATTTCCTGGAACATATTTTTATAAATTAGATTATATGTAATTTTAATTATTTATGTACTCAAAAGACACTTTCGAGTTAGTACTGCATATAACGAACTCTTCGATTTAACGAACAGGCCTGACAACATATAGGTTCGTTAAATCGAAAAACTACTGTAGTAGGTATTTAACAAAATAATTTATTATTATATTTATATAAATATTTTTAACAAAATTGTGTAGGTATTTGTTTTCAGAATTAAAGAAATCTCTACATTAAACTGCAATTTTTTGTTTTCTTCTGTGTTTTCTATTCCTCCTCCTCCTCTAGATTTTGTTTTTGCCTAAGTGTTGTTGTTTTGATTGGTATTTTTCTGTTTTTATTATGATTTCTTTTTTTTATTAATTTCATGATTTTATGAAAATTTATGTTAATATAGACAAACAACACATTTTCTAGCCAATGAACTTTTATAAAAATATAAAAAATACATAATAAAATTATAATCACTTTATTGTTAATTATTTGTTGTTGTAAAATTGTTTCTATTTTTTTGTTGTTTTATTTATCTTTGATGCATTTTGTTGTTCTCTTTTGAAGATTCTTTAAGAAATTCAATTTATTCTCTTTTTATTAAAGATTTAATTTAGATATTTTTGCTTTTAAATTAAATTTTTTCTACAATTCCTTAGTTTTTAGGGAAAATGGAAAAATAAATGATTAACAACAAAGAAATTTTAATTAAAAAGTTTTGGATTTTATAACAAATTAACATTTTTGTTTTATTTAGTAATTTTTTGAAATAAATTTATTTTAAATGCCATTAATTAACCTAATTTTAGAACATTTTTAAACAAATTAAATATTTATCAAATTGCAACAAAAGAACTATAGCAAATTATACAATAAACGAATAAAATTCTAATTAATCGATTAAAATTATACGAATACAATTGTAATGATACAATTGTAATATATGTAATTTTCATTATTTATGTTTGTTTAAACAATTTTTTGTTATTTTTTACAATTTTTTACGAATAATCGTTTAAGATTATCTGATTAATCGATTAAAAGTAGTCGAATAATTTCTTTAAAATTTTTCTATGAAATCGTTTCCTTTTTTGTTATTTTTTATATTTTTTTCTGAGAATAATTGTTTTAATTTATCCGATTAATCGATTCAAATTATTCGAATAAGTTCTTTAAAATGTTATAGGAAATCGGTTTTATTTAATATGTAAATAATATTTTATGATGTTAGAAAAAACAACTAAATTTTTTTACGAATAATCGTTAAAAACTGCACGATTAATCGATTAAAAATATTTGAATAGTTTTGACAAAATGTTAACATAAAATTTTGAAACTAAAATCAATTTTTTGTTATTTTGCACACATTTTTACGGATAATCGTTTAAAATTATGTGATTAATCGATTAAAAATAACCGATTAATCGAGTAAAAGTACTCGAATAACTTTTTAAAAATTTCAAATTGAATTGTTTCTTTTTGGATTTTATAGAAAAATATATCTTTTTATAATATTTTTACGAATAATCGTTAAAAATTATTCAATTAATCGATTGAAATATTCGAATAATTTAGTAAAATTTTTCTTATTAATCAAATATTTTTGTTTACATTATTAGAATAAAAGTTTAAAGAAAGTTTTATCTATTTTTTACGAATAATCGCTTAAAAATAACCGATTAATCGATTAGAAGTATTCGGTTAAATTTAAAAAAATTTCATAATAATGGATTTTCAATTTTATTGAAATAATCGATTATTCTATTAAAAGTATTCGAATAATTTTTTAACAATTTTCATATTAAATCGATTTTTTTGAATTTTATAGGAAAATATATCTTTTTATAATTTTTTGCGAATAATCGTTGAAAACTATTCAATTAATCGAATAAAATATTCGAATAATTTAGTAAAATGTTTCTAATTAATCAAATATTTTAAAGTTTAAAGAAACTTTTTACGAATTATTTTCCAAATAATCGTTTAAAAATAACCGATTAATCGATTAAAAGTATTCGATGGATGTTTTTGATTTAATAGAAAAATATTTAATTTTTAAAATTTTTTTACGAATAATCCTTGAAAATTACTCAATTAATCGATTAAATTATTCGAATAATTTAGTAAAAATTTTCACATTAATCAAATAATTTTTTTTAATATTATTAGAAAAAAAGTTTAAATAAAGTTATACATATTATGTTACGAATAAAGGTTTAATATATTCGAATAATTTGTAAAATTTTTCTAAATTAAATAATTTTCTTTAAATTTTTATAAAACTCATTTGTTATGTTATTTTCGCGAATAATTGATTAAATTTATTCGAATAATTGCATAAATATTACTCAATTAACCGATTAAAATATTCGAATAATTTAGTAAAAATGTTCACATTAACCAAATATTTTTTTTAACGTTATTAGAATAAAAGTTTAAAGAAAGTTATACATATTATGTTACGAATAATCGTTTAAAAATAACGATTAATCGATTAACATATCCGAATTGTTTTGTAAAATGTTTTACTTAATAAAATAATATTTTTTACATTTTTAGAATAAAAATTTAATTTTTTTGTTATTTTTTCGAATAATCGATTAAATTTCTACAAATAATTTCATAAATATTACTCAATTAATCGATTAAAATATTCGAATAATTTAGTAAAAATGTTCTAATTAATCAAATAATTTTTTTAACATTATTAAAATAAAAGTTTAAAGAAAATTTTATAATTTGTTTACGAATAACCGTTTAAAAATAACCGATTAATCGATTAAAAGTATTCGAATAATTTTTTTAATTTTTATTATAGATGGATTTTTTATATTTTTTACGAATAATCGTTAAAAATTCCACAATTAATCGATTAAAATATTCGAATAATTTAGTAAAAAATTTCTCATTAATAAAATAAATTTTTTTAACATTTTTAGAATAAAAGTTTAAAGAAAGTTTTATATATTTTTTACGAATAATCGTTTAAAAATAACCGATTAATCGATTAAATGTATTCGGTTAAATTTTAAAAATTTTCATGTTAAATGGATTTTTTTTATTTTAATGAAAAATATATAATTTTTTATATTTTTTACGAATAATCGTTAAAAATTCTACAATTAATCGATTAAAATATTCGAATAATTTTGTTAAATTTTCTCTTAATTAAATAAGTTCCTTTTAATTTTTAGAAAACTCATTTATTATGTTATTTTAGAGAATAATTGATTAAATTTATTTCATAAATATTACTCAATTAATCGTAATTTAAAAGTAAAATTAAAAATTTTTTTACGAATAATCGTTTTAAAATAACCGATTAATCGATTAAAAGAATTCGAATATTTTTTTTTAATTTTCATAAAAAATGGATTTTCAATTTTATTGAAGAATTTATAATTTTTTATATTTTTTACGAATAATCGTTAAAAATAACACAATTAATCGATTAAAATATTCGAATAATTTTGTAAAATTTTCTCTTAATTAAATAATTTTCTTTAAATATTTAGAAAACTCATTTATTATGTTATTTTAGCGAATGATTGATTAATTCGAATAATTTTATAAATATTCCTCAATTAATCGATTAAAATATTCGAATAATTTAATTTAAACAAATTTTCTCATTAATCAAATAATTTTTTTAAAATTATTGAAATAAAAGTTTAAAGTAAATTTTATATTTTTTTTTTACAAATAATCGTTTAAAAATAACCGATTAATCGATTAACAATAATCGATTAAAAGTATTCGAATAATTTTTTAAAATTTGTATGTTAAATGATTTCTTTTGACTTGATTGAAAAATATACATATAATTTTTCATATTTTTTACGAATAATCGTTAAAAATTCCACAATTAATCGATTAAAATATTCGAATAATTTTGTAAAATTTTCTCTTAATTTAAATTTTAAGAAAACTCATTTGGTATGTTATTTTATCGAATAATTGATTAAATTTATTCGAATAATTGCATAAAAATTTTCTCATTAATAAAATAATGTTTTTTTACATTTTTAGAATAAAAGTTTAAAGAAAGTTTTATATATTTTTTACGAATAATCATTTAAAAATAACCGAATAATCGATTAAAAGTATTCGAATATTTTTTACTTTTCATAATAAATGGATTTTCAATTTTATTGAAAAATTTATAATTTTTTATATTTTTTACGAATAATCTTTAAAAATTCCACAGTTAATTGATTAAAATATTCGAATAATATTGTAAAAATGTTCTCTTAATTAAATAATTTTCTTTAAATTTTTAGAAAACTCATTTGTTATGTTATTTTAGCGAATAATTGATTAAATTTATTCGAATAATTTCATAAACATTACTCAGTTAACTCATTTGTTATGTTATTTTAGCGAATAATTGATTAAATTTATCCGAATAATTTAGTAAACAATTTCTCATTAATAAAATATTTTTTTTAACATTTTTAGAATAAAAGTTTAAAGAATGTTTTATATTTTTTTTTTACGAATAATCGTTTAAAAAATAACCTATTAATCGATTAAAAGTATTCGAATTATTTTGTAAAATTTTTCTCTTAATAAATTAATATTTTTTACATTTTTAGAACAAAAATATAATTTTAGCGAATAATCGATTAAATTTCTTCGAATAATTTCATAAATGTTACTCAATTAATCGATTAAAATATTCGAATAATTTAGTAAAAATTTTCTAATGAACCAAATAATTTTTTTTAACATTATTGAAATAAAAGTTTAAAGTAAATTTAAAATTTTTTTTTACGAATAATGGTTTTAAAATAACCGATTAATCGACTAAAAGAATTCGAATATTTTTTTTTAATTTTCATAAAAAATGGATTTTCAATTTTATTGAAAAATTTATAATTTTTTATATTTTTTACGAATAATCGTTAAAAATAACACAATTAATCGATTAAAATATTCGAATAATGTTGTTAAATTTTCTCTTAATTAAATCATTTTCTTTAAATTTTCAGAAAACACATTTGTTATGTTATTTTAGCGAATGATTGATTAAATTTATTCGAATAATTTCATAAACATTACTCAATTAATCGATTAAAATATTCGAATAAT
Source organism: Lucilia sericata (assembly GCF_015586225.1). NCBI lineage: Eukaryota > Metazoa > Arthropoda > Insecta > Diptera > Calliphoridae > Lucilia > Lucilia sericata. The sequence continues at coordinate 160,395 of NW_023994151.1, read as the reverse complement.
TTAGTAAAAATGTTCTCATTAATAAAATATTTTTTTAAACATTTTTAGAATAAAAGTTTAAAGAATGTTTTATATATTTTTTTACGAATAATCGTTTAAAAATAACCGATTAATCGATTAAAAGTATTCGGTTAAATTTTACAAATTTTCATGTTAAATGGATTTTTTTTTTGATTTTAATGAAAAATATATAATTTTTTACGAATAATCGTTAGAAATTACTCAATCGATTAAAATATTCATATAATAGCGAGTAATCGATTAAATTTATTCGAATAATTTTATAAATATTTTCTTTAAGTAATAATTCCTGCTTCTAATATTCGAAAAATTTTTCTTTGTAATGTTTTTTTTGAGTAATCATTTAAAATATTACGATTAATCGATTAAACTTAATTTCGAAAAATGTTTAAAGCAAATTAAATAAAAATTCTAACAATAGCACAAAATAAACCAAATAAACTTTTATTATTTTATTCACCAAAAAGGAAGTTCATGCTAATTTTTTTGCACAATTAAATAAACAACAAATTCAATTAAAAATTCATTTGAAAATAATTACCCTACAAAAACTACAATTAAAATTACTCACACACACACACATACCCACCTTCTATACAAAACAACATGTTTATATACAAAAGTATATCAACAATAAAGAAAAAACAACAAAAAAATGCTTAAACTATGCATGACATTTTTCTTTTATTGTTTGTTTTTTGTTTTCTTTTTGTTTAGTATAAAAATATAAAATTCTAAATAAAAACAAACCATAAAAAATAAAACTAAAAATAAAATAATAAAAATAACAAAATACTGACCAGCATCATTTTGCTGCAAACAACAACAAAAATAAAACTTTATAAAAACATACATAGTTGTTGTAATGATACGTTTTATAAAAAACCTTCGTGTTTATGTGGGAGAAGAGTAGTGTTGGAGGGGGATTTCCTTGGTTGGTTGTGAGTAGTATTTTTGATATAAAAATGACGGTAGTTTTTTTTCGGACCATCATTGTTGTTGTTTTTGTTTTTAAGAAAACAAAAGAAATATTAAAATAATATATTATTCAAATAAAACAATGCAACAGAAATATACTTTGTATATAATTTGGTTTCTTTTTTTTAATTGTGGAACTTATACAGAGATTCTGTGCATCAGTTCATATTATTCGATTAAAAGTATTCGAATAATTTCAGAAAAATTTTCAAAATTAAAAATATGTTCTTAAATGTTAGGCAACATTAACATTCTTATGATTTATACGAATAATTAATTAATTTACGATAATTAATAAATTAACCGAATAATCAATTAAATATAATCGAATAATTAAAAAAAAAAATTAGGAAAAAATCCCTTAAATCTACTTTCTCATATATTTTTAAGATAAAGCGTTATTTTTTCTTATTTTTGGCAATTAATCGCTTAAAATTATTCGATTAATCAATCGAATAACAGCATTCGAATAATTTAGTTAAAATTTTTTATATTTCCTAAAATTTTACAAGAAAATTTTACATTAATTTAACTTTTTTATCTAATAAACGAGTAAAATTATTCGAATAATCGACTAAAATTATTCAATTAATTGACTAAATCCTTACAAATAATTTAATATATTTTTAAAAGTTAAAAAATACTTTTTACTTTGTTTTTGAAGAATCATTTTAAACGAATAATCGATTAAAATAATACGATTAATCGTTTAAATTTATTCGAATAATTTTTTAATAATTCGATTAATTAAATTAAAAATTTTTAAATTTCATAAAATTTTATAAGAAAATATTGCATTCTTTTAATTTTTTCATCAAATAATCGAATAAAATTATTCGAATAATCGACTAAAATTATTCGCTTAATCAGCTAAATCGTTGCAAATAATTTAAGATATAACATTTAACTTTTTTTACAAAGAATCGATTAAAATGATACGATTAATCGTTTAAATTTATTCGAATCATTTTATAAATATTTGCATAGAAAATTATTTTTATTTTAAAATATATAACTTTTTTATTATTTTATTTACAGTTTAAATGTTTTTTTAAATTATCCGATTAATCAATTAAAAATATTCGAATATTTTTTTAATAATTTAGTGAAATTTTTTAAATTTCTTAAAATTGTATAGGAAAATATTACATTATTTTAATTTTTTCGTCTAATAATCGAGTAAAATTATTCGAATAATCGACTAAATTATTCGATTAATCGACTAAATCCTTACAAATAATTTAAGATATTTTCAAAAGTTAAAAAATACTTTTTTATAAAGAATCATTTTAATCGAAGAATTGATTAAAATTATACGATTTATCGATTAAATTTATTCGAATAATTTTTTTAATAATTTAATTAAATTTAAAATTTTTTAAATTTCATAAAATTTTATAGGAAAATATTGCATTATTTTAATTTTTTCATCAAATAATCGAATAAAATTATTCGATTAATCGGCTAAAATTATTCGATTACTCGACTAAAATTATTCGATTAATCAACTAAATCGTTGCAAATAATTTAAGATATTTTCAATAGTTAAAAAAATAATATTTTACTTTTTTTACAAAGAATCGATTAAAATGATACGATTAATCGTTTAAATTTATTCGAACCATTTTAAAAATATTTGCTTATAAAACTATTTTTTTTTAAATTGTTAAAAAAACTTCTTTATAGTTTTTTCTTTTCATAAATTCAAAATTATCCGATTAATCGATTAAAAGTATTCGAATATTTTTTTAATAATTCGAAAAATTTAGTGAACATTTTTTAAATTACTATTTTTATTTTAAAATTTATAATTTTTTATTATTTTATTTACAGTTTTAATGGTTTTATAAATTATCCGATTAATCGATTAAAAATATTCCAATATTTTTTTAATAATTTATTGAAATTTTTTTAAATTTCTTAAAATTGTATAGGAAAATATTACATTTTTTTAATTTGTTCTTCAAATAATCAAAAAAATTAATCGATTAATCGAGTAAAATTATTCGATTAATCGTCTCAAATTATTCGATTAATCGAATAAATCCTTACAAATAATATAAGAAAATTTTAAAAGTTAAAAAAATAACTTCACTTTTTTTACGAAGAATCATTTTATCGAAGAACCGATTAAAATGATACGATTAATCATTTAATTTTATTCGAATCTTTTTATAAATATTTGCTTAGAAAACAATTTTTGTTTTAAAATTTTGTTTAAAATTTTTTTTTTTTTAATAATTTGGATAAAATTTTTTAAATTTCATAGGAAAATATAATAATATAAAACAATTTTTGTTTTAAAATTTACAAACAAAAAAATCTTTTTTTAGTTTTTTAGTATAAACGGTTTAAAATTATCCGATTAAAAGTATTAGAATAATTTGTTAATATTTTTTTATAATTTTTTTATTTAAACATGTTACTTTCTTGTGTTGTAAAAATAAAGTTGAAATTTTTTTTCGTTTAATCGATTAAAACAAATCGAATAATTTTATTAAAACTCGAATAATAGTTGAAAATTATACGATTATATACATACATACATAATACACAATTTTGCTTTAACTTACTTTTATTGGAATTAAATACAAATATTTTTAAGAATAATCGATTAAAATTATGCGATTATTCGAATAAAAATATACGATTATTATAATATTTAAAAACGTTTTAATATAAAATTTAGTTATAAATTAATTTTATTTAAATTAAATGAAGAACAAAAATTAATTTTTTGAATATTCGATGAAAATCAAACGATTAATCGAATAAAAAATAACTGGTTATTCTACACAAAAATTGACTTTTAGTGAAAAATATAATTTAAAATTAAAATTTTGCTTTAATTATATAATATTGAAATTAAAAAATATGCATGTTTTAATTTTATCAAAAATTATCGTAAAAAATATTCGTTAAGACAAATAAAATAATTAAAATTTATATATTTATTTATTTTTTTTTTTGTAAAAACTAATTTAATTTAAAAATATTATTGTATTCTTTTTTAAACGAATAATCGAATATTTTTAATCGAATAATCGTTAAAAAATAATACAATTATATACACATATAATATACAATTTTGGTCTAAAGTACTTTTATTTAAAGAAAAATAAAAATATTTTTACGATTAATCGTTTAAAATTATTCAATTAATCGAATAAAAATATCCGTTAAAAAATAAAAATTTATTTTTTAGTAAAAAACTAATTAAAATTAAAAATATTTTTTGTATTTTTTTTAAACGAATAATCGAATATTTTTAATCGTTTAATCGTTGAAAATTGTACGATTATATACAAATCGAATATACAATTTTGTTCTAAATTACTTTTGCCTGAATAACAATAAAAATATTATTAGGAATAATCGTTTCAAATTATCCGATTAATCGATTAAAAATAACCGAATACAATTTTTGAGAAATATTTTTTTAGTAATAAATATCTGATATAATAGATTTTTGGATTTGGACGAATAAAAAAATTTTAATTTTATTTTGTAAAGAAACGAAAATTTAAAAATATTTTTTGTATTTTTTTTTAACGAATACTCGAATATTTTTAATCGAATAATCGTTGAATATTTTTAATCGATTAATCGAGTAAACGTTGAAAATATATACAAATATAATTTACAATTTTGTTTTGATTACTTTTATTTGAATTAAACGAACAATTTTTTTCGAATAATCGGTTCAAATTATCCAAATAATCGATTAAAAATAACCGAATAAAATTTTTGAAAAATATTTTTATAGTAATAAATATCTGATATATGTAATAGATTTTTCAATAAAAAAATTTGAATTTTTTTTGTGAATGTCGTTTAAAATTATCCGATTAATCGAATAAAAATATCCGTTAAGACGAATAAAAACTTAAAATCTATTTCTTTTAGTGAAAAAACCAACTAAATTTAAAAATATTTTTTTGTATATTTTTTAACGAATAATCGAATATTTTTAATCGATTAATCGTTAAAAATTTAATGATTATATACAAATATATTATACAAATTTGTTCTAAATTACTTTTATTTGAATTAAACGAACAATTTTTTTCGAATAATCGGTTCAAATTATCCGATTAATCGATTAAAAATAACCGAATAAAAAATTAAAAAAAAAATTTTTTTGGCGCGATTTTGTGAGAATTATATCGGCTATAATAGATTTTTGAATAAAAAACTTTATTTTTAATGAAAAATTACATTTTAAATAAATTTGTTAGAAAAAATCGTTTTATTTTTCTAAATAATTCAAGTTTTTCTCAGTTAAAATTTCTTGCAGTGTAGTTTTTTTCAATTTCTGTTTATTGTTCTCTGACTGTCTGTGCAATTTATACTGAATATCACTGCAATAATAATAACAATATGCCCGCACTTTATGCATTTTCTTTTTTTGTCAACAATTTATTCTCCTTTAGAAATGTCGAATAAATGAGTGACTGAGTGGTTGGTTTTGCATACAATGTATACGATTGAGTTAGTGCAAATGTCTGACTGACTTGGTTGACTGAGTAATGCATGACAGATTTTATTGTTTGTCATTTTTTTTTTTTGTTTGTTATTGCACATGTATGTTTCTTTTGTTTGGAATGCAAAAATTAACTTTAGAGAAAAATTTCACATTTTTAAAAATTTTTATAAATTTTATTATCATAATAGAGTTCTAAATTAACTTAAATTTCAGATCTCTTATATATGTATTTATTAAAAAATATCCTATTAAGTTATATCCAATTTAAACTTATAAACAAAAAAAGGAAATCTCTAAAACCTCCTACTTTATCCTCTTCCTTTCTGCTTTTCACCAACAGCTGGAGGTCACATTCTCTTTAAATTAGTTGTTATTTTGTTTAGGTCTTTAAATAAGCTAAATAAAATTAAATTATATAAATAACATTTCGCATAATATGGCAACGAACCAAAAAAAAAAAAAAAACATTAGCAGCAACCCGGCAAAATCTAACAGATACCTATCTATCATCATCATCATTACCACCGCCACCTAAACACTAGAACGTTTTGAATAGAGTTTGAAACTTCTTCCACTACCGCCACACACACACACACACACACACACAAACCCACTTCAGACATTTTTAATTAGTGCATAAAAATGTCTAAATAAAAAACAAAGTTAGAAAAAAAAATATTGAAGAAAATACATTTTAACAAAAAACTGTGCATTCTTCTGTTGGTGAAAATGACAGACGGAAAAAACAAAAGCTAATGAAGTGAACAGAAAACATGGTAACATTTCTAGGGAGTTTAGCTCCCACACACACATATATCCACTCCCAAGCTAATGGGTTTTAAATATAGACCTCTATTTAAAAGAGTTAATTACAAGTTCGTGCTTAAAGTTTGACAGTCCAAAAATAACGGTTCGAAAAGAGCAGATCAGCAGTACAAGATACAATCGTTGGTCTGGACAATATACAGTATAATCCTTGTAAAGCCTTAGCGATCGAAAATCCAAAACTTTCCATAACGAATCTTTTAAAATAGTATAACATTCCCACGTCACTTCAAACTTTGAACGATCTTTGTATATCACTCGATCAAAGCTCATCAACATTAGCTATATCAAAGTTATGCCCGAATCTTAAACCAGAGAGGAGTTTTTATCAACAAAAACGACATTTGGAAGATTAAATCGCAACTTCGACCTTTGAGCGATCTTGTTAACCCTGGATCAAAGGTCATTCGATCGTCAATTCCATCTTCGAGCAACCTGAGTACCACAGCTATTACTGTATCAAAGTTATATCCGAAAAAAACAAAATTTGTATGTTTTAATCTCAGGAAAAAGATCATGGAGATCATCTCCACGATCAGGAGATCATTTCCACGTCACTTCAATCTTTGAACGATCTTTGTATATCACTCGATCAAAGATCATCAACTTTGATACAGCTAAAGTTATGCCCGAACCCTAAACCAGAGGTGAAGTTTGAGCGATCTTGTTATCACTCGATCAAGGATCATCAACTTTGCGTGAACTGTAGCAAAGTTATCGCCGAACCTTTTACAGCAGTGGAGTTTTCTTATCAACAAACACGAAATGTGAAAGCTTAAACCTCGGCAGAAGGATTACACTTCGTTATGAAACGGCCATTCAATCGTCAATTCCATCTTCGAGCTATCTGAGTATCACTTTATCGAATATTGTCGACTCACTGTATCTGAGTTATCCTTTGCAAAAGTTTATTTTTTTTTCTCAACAAAACCAATCTCAGGAGAAAGATCATGGAGATCAGCTGTGATTCTGTTAATAATACCCAGAAGTCGGACCAGTAAGATACCGACATCTTTCTGCGTGAGATGATGATGATCAACAGGCGATCTGTACAACGAAAATTTCTTCAGTTTCTATTCAGTTCGGGCAGCTGTATTTCCTCCAGAAATAAAACTGCCCGAACAATCTTTTCAATCACAAAAAATATTTAAAACATGCGACCGACTTGGATCGTTCGATTATGCATGTGATATTGGGCGATCATTCCAGTAAAACGACAAAATGTCCAAAGAAGAGAGTATAGATCTAGTTGGATTTCTTGACTTGATGACATACATTCTATGAATGTATATCCTCGGTAACCTGACTCGATGAACTATGCTACTGTGTGATTGTAAAGTTGGAATGACTCTTCGATGACATCTCTGGAGGAAGTGCTTTCTCAGTAAGACAATAGAACTTTCGTTGCCACATGTAGTTGATATTCAAGCTGGTCATTTAAGCATCCATTCCGATTTCAGTTGGTGGGCAAATTTTACCTCAGCATTGATGTCGTCGCCATGAACGTTTTTCAGAGCTGCCATATATTTATAGGGTATAATCTAAACGATTCTGAACATTGAAAGGAAGTGTCCAATTGTGAGATTTTAAAGTTGGGATGACTGCTTCGGTAATAACCCAGGAGGGCCTTTTTTGCCATGTGGGTTGAGTTGAGTCTGGTATTCGTTAGGAACGACAGGTCCATCCAGATCGATAGGAGAGTTACACTTGTTTTGTGCGGCTGGTTTTCATCTGTGTCTGCTACGAACGCTGTTTTCATGGCGTCTCTATGAACTTCTTTCAAAGCTGTTGACAAGGTACGACAAGATACGATCCAACAGTTTCTGTTCATTACTTGAAATATTATTCTCGTATACAAGAAGATACTTCCTGAAATGACTAGGAAGAGTATCCAACTGAGCAATTTTGACAACGTACGGTACAAAAGATTCTGCTCATTACATCGAATATTCTCCTCGTACAAGAAGGTCCTTCCTGACATGACTCGATAGAGTATCCAGCTGAGCAATTTTAAAGTTGAAGCAACTTTTTTCTCAGTAAGATGGGAGAGAAATCCTACATTTACTCATGTAGATGATGTTCAGAGGTAATTAGCATGCTGCCGTTGCAGTTCAGCGAAGGTGATCACTCTGGAGCAGCATTGATCCGATCAGTAGTAGCTAATGAAATGGGCTGCGGGTAGTACTTGTGAGGATATTGTTCCTACTTCACCATTTTGGGTAACTCACAAAATTTCCCTTTCTCCCCCCCCCCCCTGGATCCGCGCCTGTCCTTAATCCTTACACGGATTTCTTAAATCTTCCTGCTTAACAAACCCTAACACTGAACACAGTTATGGGCAAACATATGGAAGACTCCTTGCACAAAATGAAGAGGAAACAGACAGAATAGATGCACAAAAAAGTCTAAGACAAAGCTTCAGAATGAAGAATTGCTAAAGGTAGTGGCAGTCAATGACGTATGTCGTCAGGTAGCAGCAAGTGGCAAGACAGCAGTAATGGCATTTAAACAAAAATATCAACAACAATATAATACAAATAACAAAAACAACAAAACAAGCCGTTGTAAACATGTCTGATATGATATGTTTTTTTGTTGTTGTTTTGTTTTGTTTTGACTAATACTAACTTATTTGTTGTGTGAATAAACAAGAACCGTTACATGTGGCATGCAACAATAACTGAATGTGAGGAGAAAACAAAAACAATCAACACAACAAAGTAATAAAAAAACATATTTAAGACGAAGTAAACATAATTGCATGTCAAAGTTCTGAACTTGCGAGCAAGCAAACAGGCAGACAAACGGACGGACAGACAAGCCAAACATCTAAAGGCTAAAAGGTGTGGCAAAGTGGAGAAGTCTAAAAGGAAGAATAAAGACGGCCGTTATTTTTCCTAAACTTCTTGAGGTGTTTGTACGATGTGTTGTTACATTTGCCACAGCTACCGCTTGGCAATTTATTGCAAAATGTTATTTAACACACACAGTTGCGCACTCCCATACACAGGAATACATTCTTTTACACTTTTAAACATTTATCAAGTTCAGCAGGCTCTTGAGCCAAAAGTATATTTTGTATTTACAAAACTTGCAAACACTTTTTGTGTTTATGTTTCTATTTCGTTAAGGAGCAGTTGTACCAATACTACCAACATTCGTCCTCCTAGGTGACTTGGCATCAATGCTCAGCTCAGACATTGCACACACACACACACACACGCAAAGGGCAAAAACTCCCAGACACATGGCACATGTAATATGCATGTTTGCTCATGCATAAACATGTTAAGTTGCACATGCAAAATAAAAATATTGTATTTATATTTAAAATAAGTTAAAACAAAACATTTTCCATATAGGACGTGAATAAACATGCTCGTATATGAAGCTTTGAATAAAAAAAATAATCACTTTTAAAATTATTGAAAATTATAAGGAAGTTTTACAGAGGTTATTTAACGATTTCCTTTTGGAAAGGCAGTTAAAGACTGGTGGATACTCTAAGGAAGTAACGCTGACTTCGAAATGTTTTGAATTTCTTTAAGGTTTGACGAAATTCTCGCTTTTCCTGTCTTAGTAGCATCGAAAAAACGTTGAAAGGAAGTCCGAAACACATACAAAAGTATTTTGATCGTCCAAAGATCCTTTAGATATTGGTACAAGAGTTCTCAAGTACGTTTCTCTAATTATGGAATTATGTTTATAAAAACATAGGATAAAGCTAATAAATCCACACTATCAGGCGACAAATATCTTTCTAATTGTCAAATCAAATGTGGAGAAATATTGTCGGGAAACTCCCAATCTCGTAAAGAAGCTGTGAAGCACCAACATCCAGAGGATGGCAATTCGATTACTTCGTCATTATGTTGAATTTTAGGGAGTTCTTGGTGATGCAAAGATATTACCAGAAGTTCTTTCAGGTTATCGTAAGAAGAAATGGTTTAGGACATAAACTGAGAGAATTCCAATGAAACCGCAATCAAGAAATTATCGAGAACCTTCAGACGATTGAGTGTTTGAGGCTGCAAAATCTCAAAATCTACTCAATGCTAATATGAGACTCTAATAACTTCGTGATGGCGTGGTGAGCTTATTCGGGACATAATTGTAAGTGTTCCGGCTTTCAGGTTCATTGGAGAAAGGGATGACGTTGAGGTTATCAGCTCTGTGAACTTAACAACTCTTTATATGATGAGTTTCCAAAGAACTTTCATATTGAATATATAAGATTATAGATCCTTAAGACGATTAAGAGTTTGAGGCTACAAAACTCCAACAACTAATCGCGCAAATTCTTGGACTTTGCCGACTTCGAAGTAAGTCTGTTTGGGATATAAATGTGAATGCGTTTCGGCTACCTGGTTCATAGGAGAAGATGGCAAATGATGGTTGAGGTTGCTAGCTCTGTGAACTACCCAACCGAACATATGGCGAGTTTCTAAAGGTCATTCATATCAAACGAATATGTTCAGTAGAACTTCTGGAATCAAGTGGAAAGGGACAATAAGTAAGGTTACCAGCTATATGAACTCCCTAAATAACGCTAAGAGTTTCCAAAGACGAAGCTTCAAAATACCAACAATTAGTCGAGCATATTATAATATCGGATTATAAGGTGGCGATATAAATGTGGAAGTGTTCCAGCCTCCTAGTACATAGGAGAACGAGATGAAGTTGAGGTTATCAGCTATACAAATTATCTAACTGAATCATTCTTATAGAATGGATAAGATTAGCAAAACTTCTGTTTGACGAAAACTCTAATCGAGTGCTCTCCTTATTTTGGACTCAACTTGAAAAAGGAAATGGGAAAGCTATGACAATGGGTACCGGAACGGCACAACGGCCAAGGTTTGTCATATCAGTTAACTTTACACGTGTATCTGATACAATAACAACATGCCCTATGAGTTTCCCAAGACAACGAACAACTAATCGAGAAAATTCTCGTCTTTCTAATATCTGACTGTTGACTTCGAGACGTCGGAGGGAATCTGTTCGGAATATTAATGTAAAAAAGGTTCTTAGGAGAGAGCAGAGCTTCAACTACTTCAACTACAACTGATCTCTGACGAGGAATTTAGCATGAGATCACATGCAATTTGAATAGAAAGCTTTCGTCATCTCCGAACCAAGTTGAGTTGATCAAGCGAACTTTAGTCCGTTCTTCTTTAGGTGTTTGGAATACAAAGATAAAGCTGTTCCGGATCATAGGAGAACAGTCTTAAGATCAATATTGGTTAGGAGAAAGCCAAAGTTTGAAATCTTCACGTGTGTCAAATATCAAGGAACACTTGAAGCTGCAAAACCCCAACATCTAATGAAAGATAATCATCAGAACCTAACAAGATTTACGTCATGATTTCATTCAAATTTGGGAAGGAGAACTTTAGGATGGTTTTGAGACATTAAGAATGTCAAAATTAAGGCGTTTCGAAAGTTATGTTAAAGAAGCAAAGAATCGCAAGATTTTGATGCTGTGTTTAATCTGACTGCAACCCTTGGAAACCATAAATACTCACATGATACCTAAAATCGTCAATATATATAGCTAAGGTTGGGAGCTCACGGATGTATGAGGCAGATTACTTTGGGGTATGACCCAATGTACTGAATTATTTCCATCACTAAGAGTTCTGAAGCCATCAAGTCAAATATTGGTGCAAAATATAGTCTATTATATCGTTGGCAAGGAAATTTTACTATATCTTTGGGGATGATTACCCTCGGTTGTTCTTTCGAATGTACAAAAAAGCTATGAATATTAGATGAAGATGGATACCCGGCATATCCGGATTCTTATTGATAGAACCATAACAATTAATACTTTCTATATATCAAGGGTCATAAGTGGATTAATAAGGACCCTGAAAATGTATAATTTTGGACATCTACGAGTAATATTTCCATGTGTTATTAACGGCATAATAAAACCAATATTCCTCCCTTTACCAAACCCTAACAAGTAGGGTATTCACCTTAACTTGCACTAAGCATGATGAGAGTGTTATAATATGTATGAAAATATTTGTCTGTCTGTGTGTTGAGCGCGTGTTTGGGACTCTATATTTATATTTTTGTCTGGCAAATAAACATAAATAATAAACCAAGCAGCCAACACAACAAAAAAAAACATAACAACACCAAAAATATCAATGAACCAGGAAAAAAAAACAATTTTAAATGAAAGGAAATTACAAGACCCATGTTAAAATATTTATTTTGTACTTTTTTTCACAACGTCCTCAATGGCGGGTTGAAAGCAAATAAATATGTTCACCAACTTAACTCCTTGTTTGGCACACAGCGATGAAACAAAAACACACAACTTAAAGAAAATACTCCACATGATGTCTGTCTGGCGAGAAAGGGAATGACTCGATTGTATTTATTTTAATTAAACAATGACACACGAAAAAGAAGTAAATCCAAAATTCAAGGTCTTAAATTAAAGTAATGGAAAAAGACGAGGAAGATACTGTAACCAATACTTTATTGCCCTTTCAACTCTTCTCCCTATTACCGCCAATGGATTTTACAAATGTTTCTACTCCTATTGTCCTATTTGTTGTTATTCTTTTTGTTTTATTTTCAACTCTTCCTTGTTTCCTTTAGCCAACATTAATCCAAACTGTTGTTTAATGTTGTCGTTGGTCTTGTATGTTGCACATTATTTAAGTCCTTGTTATACTAACAATGTAGCGACATTTAAGCGCCAATAGGAAAACACGCACATCTAACATTGATTGACACCACACCAAACAAAAACAACCGACTGAGCGACCGAATGAACGACCCAACTAAAAGGCAACCAATGAAACAAACAACAACCAACCACTTTAACTGTCATTTAGTCCAACTCACTGGTGGAGGCCCTTAATGTAAAATGGGAAATAAATACATGCAAAATAAAATCCTTTTAAAGAAATTAAATACGAGACATTCTTTACTGTTGTCTTTATAGATATTTTTTTAAATAAATATTAAGACATTTTGTAGGATTTGTTGTAATACTTTGTAATTTGATAGAAAAATGTAATTAAATATGTACTGACGGATTGCTGCCGAACTAGAATTGAACTAGAACTGAACTAGAACTGAACTAGAACTGAACTAGAACTGACTAGAACTAAGAACTGAACTAGAACTGAACTAGAACTGAACTAGAACTGAACTAGAACTGAACTAGAACTGAACTAGAACTGAACTAGAACTGAACTAGAACTGAACTAGAACTGAACTGAACTGAACTAGAACTAGAACTGAACTAGAACTGAACTAGAACTGAACTAGAACTGAACTAGAACTGAACTAGAACTGAACTAGAACTGAACTAGAACTGAACTAGAACTGAACTAGAACTGAACTAGAACTGAACTAGAACTGAACTAGAACTGAACTAGAACTAAACTAGAACTGAACTAGAACTGAACTAGAACTGAACTAGAACTGAACTAGAACTGAACTAGAACTGAACTAGAACTGAACTAGAACTGAACTAGAACTGAACTAGAACTGAACTAGAACTGAACTAGAACTGAACTAGAACTGAACTAGAACTGAACTAGAACTGAACTAGAACTGAACTAGAACTGAACTAGAACTGAACTAGAACTGAACTAGAACTGAACTAGAACTGAACTAGAACTGAACTAGAACTGAACTAGAACTGAACTAGAACTGAACTAGAACTGAACTAGAACTGAACTAGAACTGAACTAGAACTGAACTAGAACTGAACTAGAACTGAACTAGAACTGAACTAGAACTGAACTAGAACTGAACTAGAACTGAACTAGAACTGAACTAGAACTGAACTAGAACTGAACTAGAACTGAACTAGAACTGAACTAGAACTGAACTAGAACTGAACTAGAATGAACTAGAACTGAACTAGAACTGAACTAGAACTGAACTAGAATTGAACTAGAACTGAACTAGAACTGAACTAGAACTGAACTAGAACTGAACTAGAACTGAACTAGAACTGAACTAGAACTGAACTATAACTGAACTAGAACTGAACTAGAACTGAACTAGAACTGAACTAGAACTGAACTAGAACTGACTAGAACTGAACTAGAACTGAACTAGAACTGAACTAATACTGAACTAGAACTGAACTAGAACTGAACTAGAACTGAACTAGAACTGAACTAGACTGAACTAGAACTGAAACTAAAATGGAACTAGAACTGAACTAGACCTGAACTAGAACTGAACTAGAACTGAACTAGAACTGAACTAGAACTGAACTAGAACTGAACTAGAACTGAACTAGAACTGAACTAGAACTGAACTAGAACTGAACTAGAACTGAACTAGAAACTGAACTAGAACTACTGACTGAACTAGAACTGAACTAGAACTGAACTAGAACTGAACTAGAACTGAACTAGAACTGAACTAAACTGAACTAGAACTGAACTAGAACTGAAACTAGAACTGAACTAGAACTGAACTAGAACTGAACTAGAACTGAACTAGAACTGAACTAGAACTGAACTAGAACTGAACTAGAACTGAACTAGACCTGAACTAGAACTGAACTAGAACTGAACTAGAAACTGAACTAGAACTGAACTAGAACTGAACTAGAACTGAACTAGAACTGAACTAGAACTGAACTAGAACTGAACTAGAACTGAACTAGAAACTGAACTAGAACTGAACTAGAACTGAACTAGAACTGAACTAGAACGAACTAGAACTGAACTAGAACTGAACTAGAACTGAACTAGAACTGAACTAGAACTGAACTAGAACTGAACTAGAACTGAACTAGAACTGAACTAGAACTGAACTAGAACTTAACTAGAACTGAAACTAGAACTGAACTAGAACTGGAACTACGAACTGAACTAGAAACTGAACTAGAACTGAACTAGAACTGAACTAGAACTGAACTAGAACTGAACTAGACCTGAACTAGAACTGAACTAGAACTGAACTAGAACTGAACTAGAACTGAACTAGAACTGAACTAGAACTGAACTAGAACTGAACTAGAACTGAACTAGAACTGAACTAGAACTGAACTAGAACTGAACTAGAACTGAACTAGAACTGAACTAGAACTGAACTAGAACTGAACTAGAGCTAGAGCTGAACTAGAATATAACTAGAACTGAAATAGAAACTGATTTTAATCAGAACTAGAATTAGACTAGAGTTGAACTCGAAAAAGAGAAATTTCCCTGCAAAACCCTAAGCTCTCACCATCTTATTACATTACTAGGGTGATCGACTCGATTTTTCAACCGGTTTTAAAACCGGTTTTTTCTGCTTTACTTTTTTCTAAATGTTGATTTTTCGAATATCGAATAACCCGGTTTTTTCACTTTTTAAAAACCGGTTTCGAATACTTTTATTTGGTTTGTATTTAAAGATTATTTAAATGAAATTTTGAAGTAAATAATACAGCGCGTTTAAATTTTAAAAATATTCGAGTCCAGGAACTAGGATATATTTTTCTAAAGCACCATTGGTTAAACTTTTTTGATTTTCCTAATTAATTAAAAAATTTTATTTGTAAAATTGATAACTGTTTAATAAAATTTTATTAATCTTAAGATTATATTCCAACTACAATAATTAATTTACCGCTGAAATATTATGGAAGTGTTGGAATGCCTATGAAAATTTCCTAAAAGGGCTTTAGAATAAGCTAGGATTACATAGTACCTTATGTTTAACAGAAGTGTCCACTTTTTTCCTATTTTTTTTTATATTAAAGAAATAATGTAAATCAGACGACTAGATCTAAAGCTATAATCTGTTAAACTGTTAAAAATCATTTCGGGCCATGTTTTATTAATCAAATTTAAACATAAACATTAATTTCTTCAAATTAACATATATTTTTTTATTTATTATGAAAAACCGGTTAACCGGTTTTTTCTGAATTTGAAAAATATCAACCGGTTTTTTTGAAATGTCAACTATTCGAACTATTCGAAAACCGGTTTTTGGAAAATGTCGAATAATCGATCACCCTATACATTACTCATACGCCATGTGAGTCATTGAACTATATTTTATTAATTATACGTCTGTATAACTGTATTTACTGTATTTTAATATTACTTATACGACACATATGTTAACGATTTCTATATTTTAGACTATTTTAATTCAAATTTCTTTAACTTACCTATATTTTCATTCTTTTTTCAGGTAAAAGTCATCCATTTTAAATGAAACAGGTGAGTGAAAAAAAAAATCAAGCGCAAACATATTATGATGCTTCGTATGTTTTGAGTTTAGTTTTTAATAACCAAACTTGAGATATATTTTTTAGTTGTCAATTTAAGTACCGCCCCTCCTATGTAGAGGCCATACTAAAGGTCTTTTTATATACATCGAAAGAGGGCAAGTATATCAGTATATTCTTAAAGCATCAATTCTTTTAGTGATAACAGTTATGATACCTTGTGATGAACATAATTCCTTCATCATCTTTTTTTTTTTTGGTTACCTTAATAATAAAGCCATT
This sequence comes from Lucilia sericata, assembly GCF_015586225.1. NCBI lineage: Eukaryota > Metazoa > Arthropoda > Insecta > Diptera > Calliphoridae > Lucilia > Lucilia sericata. The sequence goes on along the minus strand of NW_023994151.1, from coordinate 143,584 downwards.
CTAATGTATTTACTCCTATTGTGTACAAAGAGTGTAAAGTGTTTTGTAAATCCAGACACTCTTGATAACCTATCTATTAATATGAGAGGATGTAAGAGTTTTTGTCTGTGAAGACGTTTCAGTATGGTAAGATGATGAGCTTGTTTTTAGACTAGAGAACAATAATAATACGCTCACAAATTACGGTTTTCGAGGCTGATCGAACTTCGATAAGCATTTTCGATATTGTAAGAAGAGCAACAACTTAGATAAAATATAATTTTTAAATCTTTTTTTCCTGTTATATCCGACTTTAACATGTATTTACTTTTAATTTTTAATACTTTAGACAAAACATGTTTTTTGTTTGTTGGCTTCGTTTTTTCTGTTATAATAGTAAAAAAGACTATTTTTTAAATAAATTAAATGTCATCGTAATCTTGTTTGAATTTGACTATAATTTTCTGTGCGGAAAAGTTGTAAAGCAAACAGCAAGTAGACAAACCAGACAAAATTGCAACAAAAAAAAAAAAAAAAAAAAAAAAAAAAACAAATCCACCCACCCAAATTCAACTTTAACCTAAAACTTCTCCCTCGACACTTCGTCTCTCCTTAAAACTGGGCAAAAGCGGTTTTTATTTAAGTCTATTTTCCAGCTTTAAGTCATGAGTGTTTGAATTGTTTTTAACATTTTATATGCAGTTTTTTCTTTATTTTATTTTGTTTTTATTTTATAATCTGTGTTTTTTTGCTTCTACACTGTCTGTTGCTATTATTTCCATTTACTACTTGTAAGATATGACGATGATGTTGTCGTTTTTTCTCTGTAACCACTTCAAAAGTAAGTGGCCAGTTCAAGAAGTTATTTTAAATGAAACTACGATTTAAACAAAACTGAACTAGAACTGAACCAGAACTGAACTAGAACTAGAACTGAACTAGAACTGAACCAGAACTGACATAGAAGTGAACTAGAACTGAACTAGAACTGAACTAGAACTGAACTAGAACTGAACTAGAACTGAACTAGAACTGAACTAGAACTGAACTAGAACTGAACTAGAACTGAACTAGAACTGAATTAGAACTGAACTAGAACTGAACTAGAACTAGAACTGAACTAGAACTAGAACTGAACTACAACTGAACTAGAACTGAACTAGAACTGAACTAGAACTGAACTAGAACTGAACTAGAACTGAACTAGAACTGAACTAGAACTGAACTAGAACTGAACTGAACTGAACTAGAACTGAACTAGAACTGAACTAGAACTGAACTAGAACTGAACTAGAACTGAACTAGAACTGAACTAGAACTGAACTAGAACTGAACTAGAACTGAACTAGAACTGAACTAGAACTGAACTAGAACTGAACTAGAACTAGAACTGAACTAGAACTGAACTAGAACTGAACTAGAACTGAACTAGAACTGAACTAGAACTGAACTAGAACTAGAACTGAACTAGAACTGAACTAGAACTGAACTAGAATGAACTAGAACTGAACTAGAACTGAACTAGAACTGAACTAGAACTGAACTAGAACTGAACTAGAACTGAACTAGAACTGAACTAGAACTGAACTAGAACTGAACTAGAACTGAACTAGAACTGAACTAGAACTGAACTGAACTAGAACTGAACTAGAACTGAACTAGAACTGAACTAGAACTGAACTAGAACTGAACTAGAACTGAACTAGAACTGAACTGAACTAGAACTGAACTAGAACTGAACTAGAACTGAACTAGAACTGAACTAGAAACTGAACTAGAACTGAACTAGAACTGAACTAGAACTGAACTAGAACTAACTGAACTAGAACTGAACTAGAACTAGAACTAGAACTGAACTAGAACTGAACTAGAACTGAACTAGAACTGAACTAGAACTGAACTAGAACTGAACTAGAACTGAACTAGAACTGAACTAGAACTGAACTAGAACTGAACTAGAACTGAACTAGAACTGAACTAGAACTGAACTAGAACTGAACTAGAACTGAACTAGAACTGAACTAGAACTGAACTAGAACTGAACTAGAACTGAACTAGAACTGAACTAGAACTGAACTAGAACTGAACTAGAACTGAACTAGAACTGAACTAGAACTGAACTAGAACTGAACTAGAACTGAACTAGAACTGAACTAGAACTGAACTAGAACTGAACTAGAACTGAACTAGAACTGAACTAGAACTGAACTAGAACTGAACTAGAACTGAACTAGAACTGAACTAGAACTGAACTAGAACTGAACTAGAACTGAACTAGAACTGAACTAGAACTGAACTAGAACTGAACTAGAACTGAACTAGAACTGAACTAGAACTGAACTAGAACTGAACTAGAACTGAACTAGAACTGAACTAGAACTGAACTAGAACTGAACTAGAACTGAACTAGAACTGAACTAGAACTGAACTAGAACTGAACTAGAACTGAACTAGAACTGAACTAGAACTGAACTAGAACTGAACTAGAACTGAACTAGAACTGAACTAGAACTGAACTAGAACTGAACTAGAACTGAACTAGAACTGAACTAGAACTGAACTAGAACTGAACTAGAACTGAACTAGAACTGAACTAGAACTGAACTAGAACTGAACTAGAACTGAACTAGAACTGAACTAGAACTGAACTAGAACTGAACTAGAACTGAACTAGAACTGAACTAGAACTGAACTGAACTAGAACTGAACTAGAACTAGAACTAGAACTGAACTAGAACTGAACTAGAACTGAACTAGAACTGAACTAGAACTGAACTGAACTAGAACTGAACTAGAACTGAACTAGAACTGAACTAGAACTGAACTAGAACTGAACTAGAACTGAACTAGAACTGAACTAGAACTGAACTAGAACTGAACTAGAACTGAACTAGAACTGAACTAGAACTGAACTAGAACTGAACTAGAACTGAACTAGAACTGAACTAGAACTGAACTAGAACTGAACTAGAACTGAACTAGAACTGAACTAGAACTGAACTAGAACTGAACTAGAACTGAACTAGAACTGAACTAGACTGAACTAGAACTGAACTAGAACTGAACTAGAACTGAACTAGAACTGAACTAGAACTGAACTAGAACTGAACTAGAACTGAACTAGAACTGAACAAGAACTGAACTAGAACTGAACTAGAACTGAACTAGAACTGAACTAGAACTGAACTAGAAGACTTTGTTTAAATCTCTAAACAACTTTTTGGATTGTTTTCCTATAATAGATATGATGTCTCTACATGTGTAAAAGTGTGTGTAAGTGGAAGTGCATATAGCAAATCCTACCAATACACTGGCACGTCCACCATAATTATGTTCTTCACTTTACACTCCACGTAACCAAGCATGAATAGTGTGTAAAGTAGAAGTTTTTACTGTAGTTGTAGGTATTATTAGACGGAACCCAAAAGTTATATCGAACTTTGTGATTTGGCAATAGAAGTCTTTTTCCTACTACCAATACGATAACTACAGATTCTGAAAGAAAACTAAACCTTTTAACGCGACTGGCAGAGCTTTGATTGATGTGTATTTTCGTTTAGCTCCATTATGGTTTCTGTAAAAGGTACCATGACGTTCGCTTCCCACAATGCAGGTAAAGCTTTGGATATAGTATCAAAGCTGATCTGATGCGACTTGATTCAAAGACAATTTTCTTTTCCTTATAAATGTTGGTTTCACCCTAATTTGCAAACATATGAGTGAATACTCTTGCTTTATACTCGCTCATGATTTCTTCTTCTATACACATGTAAAAAGTGTTTACATGACGCTGTGCATGTGAGAGTGTTTGTTGTTGTTTACAATATTTTTACAAAAGTTGTTGAAATGCATTTATGTCAATGTACGTTTTCAATGTTAAATGTGAACAACATGCTCTAAGGTCCGTCCAATAAAGTCGACAGAGAGCGAGAGAGAAGCGAGCCTAACAAACTGACAGCCAGTTCACCCAACCAACCCATCATTATAAAATTATGAAGAGAATAAAAACCAAAAACAACTTCTCTAATTGTTACATGTTGTTATTCTCACTTGGAATTCTCTTCTAGTTGTAATAGTTATTGTTGTTGTTTTTGTTTAAATTGCATTACATGAGTTGTTTTTTTTTTTTTTGCTTAAGTGTGAGAGCATTAACGTTTACTGCAACGTTTGCAGTCAGCATTGTGCACTAGAATAAACAAAAAAAAGCAAACACGAATGATGTCAACGACAGCAACGAAGTACGCGCCAGTTTACCAAGTACGAATGCATATTTTAAATATGTACGAGAAGAATTGCATTTAAAAGTCAATCGGCCTGATGTTTATTTTTTGTTTGTTTTTTACATTTTTGCCCGGTTTTGGCATGTCGCAAATTTAATTGAGTTTTAGAGTTGCCAACAAACATGTTTTGTATTTTGTACGGTGTGAAGGTTGTTGGTGGGTTGAAAATGCTGGCAGAGAGAGACAACTGGAATAATAATGAGAGTTTTTTTGCACATGTTGTTTACGAGCAGAGTTTGCGAATAGTTAAAGAGTAAATGCAATTATTTTAATTTAAATTTAAATGAGTTTTTAAAAAGCATGACACACTCATACAGACAAACATGTGTTTAAGGTTATATTGTGGTTTTTAGTGACAATGATTTGAAAGAATGAAAAAAAACACAAAAAATCAAGGAAATTTATTAGAAAAATGGCAAAATGTGAACAAAAGTGAGTTATGAACAAGGCCAAATAGTGATTCCCGAATCTTTAAGAATAAGGTTTACAGGGTGTTCGCGATTCGAAATATATTGAGTGTCTTTTAAATTTGGTTTTTTCTTCAAAGCCTTTAGAAATGGAAGTGTCTGAGAAAATGTCTGTGAAACGAGCGTTTAGGTAAAAGAGAAGTTTCCCTTCAAAAGGTCCTACTGTCACCTCCGATTCTCTCTCTCTCTCGATTACCTTTCTTTCTGAACTGTAAATCTGAACATACGTTTTCAAAGTATGTGTTATTAGTTGTTGTAACAGTTCCATAGTTGCCGTGTTCATTCCCGAAAACTCTATGGGATAGAAAATGATAAACTGTGCTATCTCAAGTGATTATAACATTGGTCTATATGACGTCAGTAATTGTACATATTGGGACAGTATCGGTTGCAGTTGAAAAATCGCGCAATTGCGCTAGAGTAGATCTTGTGTAACTAGAAAGAAATCTCTCGATATACGAGGTTGCAAAATATTTTGAGCAATTGTAATCGATAGCTCATCCTCGTTTGATGGGATGACGTATTGGGTGTTGCTACAAAAGCGCTGAAAGTCGATACGTATTCATTGGATATCACAAAGCGAATTACTAGCACAGTTGCGGAATCTTCAGCATGATATCAAACCCATATTATAGTTTTCGAAGAATTTTTAAGAGAAAGCTGTTATGAAACTTCGCTCCGGAGCGACCACTGGATGCAACAATTTCTTTGTTCCAGCAATTGCAATGGAATTCAGATCAACGTTGGATATTACGAAGACCACTAAAAGCACTGAGGCAGAATCTCCAAGTGATAGGAGTTTTGAAATTTCGCCTCAGGAGCGAACATGGAATGACATGTTGGATGTTGATGGAATGACATGTTATATGTTGTTATTAAAGCACCGGAAATACAAAAGTATTCATTGGTTACCACGATGATGCCTTTTGGAATAGTGGCGGAATATAATCTCAAACCCAGGTCATAGTTATCCGAGCATTTCCAATGGTTAGTTATTGTTATGAAACAGAAGTGGGATCTCAAACCCAGATCATTATTTTCTGTAATTTCTAAGGCACAGATAATGGGATAATGTCCTCGATGTTTTAATTAAATTTCGACCATTTGATGAAAGGACGTTTTGGATGACGTTACGGAAGTATGAGAATTCCAAACCTATTCTTTGTTGATTACCACGAAGACGACTTTTGCGATAGTGGCGTAATGTAATCTCAATTCCGGGTCATTGATATCCGAGCATTTCCAGTCGTTAGTTATTGTTATGAAACTTTTCTCGGGACATTACCAGAAACATAATTAGCCAATGCAGGTTAAGTCAGAGACGGATGTGGTAATTAAATGTAGGTTATTGTTGATAGCTTGTGGTGCTAGTTATAAATGATTTCTGTTGGATAAACTCAAAGACAACAGTGGTTGAATGCGTCAAATGACATTTGTATGCACAATAGAGTGATGGGACAGGACAACGTTCTTGATGTTGTTACAAAAGCGCCGAAAGGAATTCTATAGCAGAATCTGATGCTTTGCTTGAGTAGAGAGTTGACGCATTCTTACTACATCTTTGTTTTGGAACGATTCGAATCATATTTGACCAGTGATCTTTTCCTCTTGAATAGTGATTCAAATCGCATCACCATTGCGATCTATTACGTAGATTTTTGGCACATACAGGCATTTAATGCAAGGTTCTCTGAGCATTCACAATAGTCTGTCGTTTGACGTCTGATGGGATTGCAGATGTTCATCAGATAGATCAGATGATTGGTTTTGAAAAGTCGTACTTGGCCAAAGGTTGTCTACTTAGGAATACTTATAATCTTGAAGTGATTAAAGTGAGTACATGTCGGTATCCTTTTGTATCCATTGAGTGGACTCAACGCTAAGAAGGTAATTTTTTAACATGATTCTGTCGAATCATGCTTATATAATCGAGCCATTTCGATTACTATATGGATACTATGGCAACCTTGCCGTGTAATGTTAGAATTATCCTAATGAATACCTCGAAAAAGGAGGAGCAATTGCCAGTTGAGTCAATAGATACGACTCCATATTTCCTATCAAAGAAGCACACTGAGTTAACGATGTATTGAAATAGTCTTATTGATTTCGATATATATTTGGTATTCCGAAACACAAAATCAACTAATTTCTTACTTAGATGGACAAACACGTTTTCACATGACAGGATAATAAACAATAATTACAATCTCCGAAACTTCAAACAGCAAAACTTAAATCTTCCAAATCTACTTTAAAATCCATTTTAATCACATTTTATTTGCAGTTTTTCTTTCCATATTTGGTGGTTTATTTTTTTACAAGTACCATCCATATACTCTTCGTCTTTACTTTATTATCATGCTCCACATGCAATTTTTTATATAATCAATCTGGTTAAATAAAAATTGTGAAAAATATGAAAGCAATAATAAAAATCTGACACTTCAAACGCACTCTCCTCGCATATAATTAAGAACAGATGTGAGGACAATGAGAAGAACAGATATTTTAATGGTATTTAAAAATTAAGCAACATATAAGGATTTTCAAGTTTTTTTCTTTTTGGATTTAATGGGTTAAAATGGAGCAATTCTCGGACTCATGAATATACATATACATAATTTTATAAGTCTGGCTTAGTAAAGAGAATAGCTTAAAAATTTTACTTTTTAAGTTATCAATCTGTTTCTTTAGCGCCTGATTAGTGACGTTAAGTCTAGACATTCCCTTTGACTTTGCTAGATTCTGAATCAATCTTCACCAATCGACACCAGCATAATTGCTTTATCGCTCTTACACTTCTGTGCTTATATTTTCCTCTCATCTGTTTGTAATTCCAACAAAGTTGTTAAGTAGATGTGTGAATGTAAATATGTACTTAAATATTGATAATAAAAATCATAGGCATTAGGGGGGCATTGCGTATTTACTACTCGACAAATGTATGAAATCTAGCATTGTGTTGCGAGTCTGGTGGTAGGAACTAAAATCTTTATAAGTGACAGCATGAACAACTTTTCTTTACAAGTCTCCCTAATGTGTTTGTTTGTTTGTAATGAGTCGTAGTATCTGAATATGCAATCCATGTGCATCATTCTTATGTACAACGTTCTTACTACAACAATCCATCAATTGATACGAGCGAACATGTTTGCTTAACGCACATTGTTGAATTTTTGTTTTAAAGAGAACTCGGTAGTACTGGGGACTTATAGCCAGAGGACTAGTTACTAGTCTTGTTACTCTAACATAATGCTGCTTTAAGGGAGTGAACTAGAACTAGTTTAGTTTTAGTTAAGTTCTAGTTCAATTCGAATTCAAATCTAGTTCAGTTTTTTCAGTTTCAGTTATTCAGTTCTAGTTCAGTTCTAGTTCAGTTCTAGTTCAGATCTAGTTCAGTTTCTAGTTCAGTTCTAGTTCAGTTCTAGTTCAGTTCTGTTCAGATCTAGTTCTAGTTCAGTTCTAGTTCAGTTCTAGTTCAGTTCTAGTTCAGTTCTAGTTCAGTTCTAGTTCTGTTCTAGTTTCTGTTCTAGTTCAGTTCTAGTTCAGTCTAGTTCAGTTCTAGTTCAGTTCTAGTTCAGTTCTAGTTCAGTTTAGTTCTAGTTCAGTTCTAGTTTCAGTTCTAGTTCAGTTCTAGTAGTTCTAGTTCTAGTTCAGTTCTAGTTCAGTTTCTAGTTCAGTTCTAGTTCAGTTCTAGTTCAGTTCTAGTTCAGTTCTAGTTCTAGTTCAGTTCTAGTTCAGTTCTAGTTCAGTTCTAGTTCAGTTCTAGTTCAGTTCTAGTTCAGTTCTAGTTCAGTTCTAGCTCAGTTCTAGTTTCTAGTTTCTAGTTCAGTTCTAGTTTCAGTTCTAGTTCAGTTCTAGTTCAGTTCAGTTCTAGTTCAGTTCTAGTTCAGTTCTAGTTCAGTTCTAGTTCAGTTCTAGTTCAGTTCTAGTTCAGTTCTAGTTCAGTTCTAGTTCAGTTCTAGTTCAGTTCTAGTTCAGTTCTAGTTCAGTTTAGTTCAGTTCTAGTTCAGTTCTAGTTCAGTTCTAGTTCAGTTCTAGTTCAGTTCTAGTTCAGTTCTAGTTCAGTTCTAGTTCAGTTCTAGTTCAGTTCTAGTTCAGTTCTAGTTCAGTTCTAGTTCAGTTCTAGTTCAGTTCTAGTTCAGTTCTAGTTCAGTTCTAGTTCAGTTCTAGTTCAGTTCTAGTTCAGTTCTAGTTCAGTTCTAGTTCAGTTCTAGTTCAGTTCTAGTTCAGTTCTAGTTCAGTTCTAGTTCAGTTCTAGTTCAGTTCTAGTTCAGTTCTAGTTCAGTTCTAGTTCAGTTCTAGTTCAGTTCTAGTTCAGTTCTAGTTCAGTTCTAGTTCAGTTCTAGTTCAGTTCTAGTTCAGTTCTAGTTCAGTTCTAGTTCAGTTCTAGTTCAGTTCTAGTTCAGTTCTAGTTCAGTTCTAGTTCAGTTCTAGTTCAGTTCTAGTTCAGTTCTAGTTCAGTTCTAGTTCAGTTCTAGTTCAGTTCTAGTTCAGTTCTAGTTCAGTTTAGTTCAGTTCTAGTTCAGTTCTAGTTCAGTTCTAGTTCAGTTCTAGTTCAGTTCTAGTTCAGTTCTAGTTCAGTTTCTAGTTCAGTTCTAGTTCAGTTCTAGTTCAGTTCTAGTTCAGTTCTAGTTCAGTTCTAGTTCAGTTCTAGTTCAGTTCTAGTTCAGTTCTAGTTCAGTTCTAGTTCAGTTCTAGTTCAGTTCTAGTTCAGTTCTAGTTCAGTTCTAGTTCAGTTCTAGTTCAGTTCTAGTTCAGTTCTAGTTCAGTTCTAGTTCAGTTCTAGTTCAGTTCTAGTTCAGTTCTAGTTCAGTTCTAGTTCAGTTCTAGTTCAGTTCTAGTTCAGTTCTAGTTCAGTTCTAGTTCAGTTCTAGTTCAGTTCTAGTTCAGTTCTAGTTCAGTTCTAGTTCAGTTCTAGTTCAGTTCTAGTTCAGTTCTAGTTCATTTCTAGTTCAGTTCTAGTTCAGTTCTAGTTCAGTTCTAGTTCAGTTCTAGTTCAGTTCTAGTTCAGTTCTAGTTCAGTTCTAGTTCAGTTCTAGTTCAGTTCTAGTTCAGTTCTAGTTCAGTTCTAGTTCAGTTCTAGTTCAGTTCTAGTTCAGTTCTAGTTCAGTTGTAGTTCAGTTCTAGTTTAGTTCTAGTTCTGGTCTAGTTCAATTCTAGTTCAGTTCTAGTTCTGGTCTAGTTCAGTTCTAGTTCAGTTCTAGTTCAGTTCTAGTTCAGTTCTAGTTCAGTTCTAGTTCAGTTCTAGTTCAGTTCTAGTCAGTTCTAGTTCAGTTCTAGTTCAGTTCTAGTTCAGTTCTAGTTCAGTTCTAGTTCAGTTCTAGTTCAGTTCTAGTTCAGTTCTAGTTCAGTTCTAGTTCAGTTCTAGTTCAGTTCTAGTTCAGTTCTAGTTCAGTTCTAGTTCAGTTCTAGTTCAGTTCTAGTTCAGTTCTAGTTCAGTTCTAGTTCAGTTCTAGTTCAGTTCTAGTTCAGTTCTAGTTCAGTTCTAGTTCAGTTCTAGTTTAGTTCTATTTCAGTTCTAGTTCAGTTCTAGTTCAGTTCAGTTCAGTTCTAGTTCAGTTCTAGTTCAGTTCTAGTTTAGTTCTAGTTCATTCTAATTCAGTTCTAGTTCTGGTCTAGTTCAATTCTAGTTTAGTTCTAGTTTAGTTTTAGTTTAGTTCTAGTTCAGTTCTAGTTCAGTTCTAGTTCAGTTTCTAGTTCAGTTCTAGTTCAGTTCTAGTTCAGTTCTAGTTCAGTTAGTTTAGTTAGTTCTAGTTCAGTTCTAGTTCAGTTCTAGTTCAGTTCTAGTTCAGTTCTAGTTCAGTTCTAGTTCAGTTCTAGTTCAGTTCTAGTTCAGTTCTAGTTCAGTTCTAGTTCAGTTCTAGTTCAGTTCTAGTTCAGTTCTAGTTCAGTTCTAGTTCAGTTCTAGTTCAGTTCTAGTTCAGTTCTAGTTCAGTTCTAGTTCAGTTCTAGTTCAGTTCTAGTTCAGTTCTAGTTCAGTTCTAGTTCAGTTCTAGTTCAGTTCTAGTTCAGTTCTAGTTCAGTTCTAGTTCAGTTCTAGTTCAGTTCTAGTTCAGTTCTAGTTCAGTTCTAGTTCAGTTCTAGTTCAGTTCTAGTTCAGTTCTAGTTCAGTTCTAGTTCAGTTCTAGTTCAGTTCTAGTTCAGTTCTAGTTCAGTTCTAGTTCAGTTCTAGTTCAGTTCTAGTTCAGTTCTAGTTCAGTTCTAGTTCAGTTCTAGTTCAGTTCTAGTTCAGTTCTAGTTCAGTTCTAGTTCAGTTCTAGTTCAGTTCTAGTTCAGTTCTAGTTCTAGTTCAGTTCTAGTTCAGTTCTAGTTCAGTTCTAGTTCAGTTCTAGTTCAGTTCTAGTTCAGTTCTAGTTCAGTTCTAGTTCAGTTCTAGTTCAGTTCTAGTTCAGTTCTAGTTCAGTTCTAGTTCAGTTCTAGTTCAGTTCTAGTTCAGTTCTAGTTCAGTTCTAGTTCAGTTCTAGTTCAGTTCTAGTTCAGTTCTAGTTCAGTTCTAGCTAGTTCAGTTCTAGTTCAGTTCTAGTTCAGTTCTAGTTCAGTTCTAGTTCAGTTCTAGTTCAGTTCTAGTTCAGTTCTAGTTCAGTTCTAGTTCAGTTCTAGTTCAGTTCTAGTTCAGTTCTAGTTCAGTTCTAGTTCATTTCTAGTTCAGTTCTAGTTCAGTTCTAGTTCAGTTCTAGTTCAGTTCTAGTTCAGTTCTAGTTCAGTTCTAGTTCAGTTCTAGTTCAGTTCTAGTTCAGTTCTAGTTCAGTTCTAGTTCAGTTCTAGTTCAGTTCTAGTTCAGTTCTAGTTCAGTTCTAGTTCAGTTCTAGTTCAGTTCTAGTTCAGTTCTAGTTCAGTTCTAGTTCAGTTCTAGTTCAGTTCTAGTTCAGTTCTAGTTCAGTTCTAGTTCAGTTCTAGTTCAGTTCTAGTTCAGTTCTAGTTTAGTTCAGTACAGTATAGTGCACCTTAAGAACTGCAGGGTATTCTATTTATTTTTTCTCATTATTTCTTCTTTTTTATTACTATTTGATGATTGTGAAATATGTTTGAATGTATTATGCATTTAAAGTGTATTCCATATGCATCCACCAATTCATCCATCCAACCAACCAGTCTATTCAACCATCCATATACAGAGCCAGCTGATGATGACTGACGACTGGCTGATCGACCGACTGAAAGAATTGAGTGACTGACTTATTGAATAAGTTTAAATTTGTGTCGCTTTGTTGTTGTTTTTTAAATATATTTTTCAAGTGTTTGTTGTGCACTGTGTTTTTGTTGTTGCAACTATATTTAAATTGCATTTTTTTCGATGTACGATTATTACATCGATACTTGTTGGTGTGGTTTTTGTGTCACACCCATATATGTGGCTCATTGCATTTGTTTTGACGGTTTGGATGACTGACTGGCTGGTTGTGCGCTTAGGATGACTATGATGACTTCAAACGTTGCAGTTAGTGGCGATGATTGTGGATGATGTTTGCCGTTTATTGAATTTCGCTAATTTTTTTTCTGTTAAATAACATTAAATATAATAGAGAAGAAATTTGATAAAACATCGTGCAAAAATTAGAAAATATTGTATTTTATAAACAGCTGTCCATTATGTAGTTGACAATTAAACGAATAAGTGGTTTTGAAATTTAAAATATAATAAAAAACTGCAAATGGTTCAACGAACCGTGGTTTTTTTGTTTGAATTTTAATCCAAGAAGGAGTTATTCTAAATTTGAGAAATTTCTAAATTTTCTATTCTTCAATAAATTATTAATAACGATTATAAAAGCATTAAGATTTCACAATATAAATTTACAATAAAATTACTATTTCTATGTATATTTTTATAATTTTTAAAATGTGTGATAAAAAAAAAACACCCAAAAACTAACAATATTAATTACATGTTTTAGTGGTGACACATATGAATGAAAATAATCGAAATTTTATTTACAACATGTTTTTGTTTTTTGTATTTTTTATCATGTTTTTAATTTTAAAAATGCTTTACACATGACATTTGTTTGAATGCATTTCGCCATGTTGATGGTTCAAGAAAATTTATTGAATTTCTCAGGGTTCACTAATCATACGCCCTCTTAATTAATGAATAATTTTCCTCTTTGTTTGGTTTTGGTTTGTTAAAAAAGGGATTGTAATTTTGAATAATTCTGATACTTGATTAAGTTTATTATAGTTTATTTTTATCGAGCAGAACTCTCAATAAGCCGTTTATTTTCTATCCAGAATGTAATCAATTATTTTAAGTGGTTTAAGTGTAATAAGTTCGATATATATTCTGGATTAGTTCTAGTTTTTTCTGGATCGGTTTATGCATCAATGCAGGATCTGTTCTAGTGGGGTTAAAGTTCCGTTCAAACTTCTAATTCAGTTGTAGTTTATTTTTGTTTCTTCTAGTTCTGTTCTAATTCTTTTCTAGGTCCGTTCTGTTCTAGTTCTGTTTTAGTTCTGTTCTAGTTTGTTCTAGTTCTGTTCTAGTTCTGTTCTAGTTCTGTTCTAGTTCTGTTCTAGTTCTGTTCTAGTTCTGTTCTAGTTCTGTTCTAGTTCTGTTCTAGTTCTGTTTTAGTTCTGTTTCTAGTTCTGTTCTAGTTCTGTTTCTAGTTCTGTTCTAGTTCTGTTCTAGTTCTGTTCTAGTTCTGTTCTAGCTTCTGTTCTAGTTCTGTTCTAGTTCTGTTCTAGTTCTGTTCTAGTTCTGCTCTAGTTCTGTTCTAGTTCTGTCTAGTTCTGTTCTAGTTCTGTTCTAGTTCTGTTTAGTTCTGTTCTAGTTCTGTTCTCGTTCTTTTCTAGTTCTGTTCTAGTTCTGTTCTAGTTCTGTTCTAGTTCTGTTCTAGTTCTGTTCTAGTTCTGTTCTAGTTCTGTTCTAGTTCTGTTTTTTTCTAAGTTCTGTTCTAGTTCTGTTCTAGTTCTGTTCTAGTTCTGTTTCTAGTTCTGTTCTAGTTCTGTTCTAATTCTGTTCTAGTCAGTTCCAGTTCAGTTCTAGTTCAGTTCCAGTTCAGTTCTAGTTCAGTTCTAGTTCAGTTTCTAGTTCAGTTCTAGTTCAGTTCTAGTTCTAGTTCAGTTCTAGTTCAGTTCTACTTCAGTTCTAGTTCAGTTCTAGTTCAGTTCTAGTTCAGTTCTAGTTCAGTTCTAGTTCAGTTCTAGTTCAGTTCTAGTTCGGTTCTAGTTCAGTTCTAGTTCAGTTCTAGTTCAGTTCTAGTTCAGTTCTAGTTCTGTTCTAGTTCAGTTCCAGTTCAGTTCTAGTTCAGTTCTAGTTCAGTTCTAGTTTCAGTTCTAGTTCAGTTCAGTTCTAGTTCAGTTCTAGTTTAGTTCAAGTTCAGTTCAAGGTCAGTTCTACTTCAATTCTAATTCAGTTATAGTTCAGGTCCAGTTCTAGTTCAGTTCTAGTCCAGATTTGTGCATGGAAAAATTTGGCACATCTGACTCAATGCTGTTATATCTTTAAACAGTGTCATATAAATCATTGTAAATAATTTTACCAATCATTAAAATGTAACGTACAAATGTGTTTTTTGATAAGTTTAAACATTGTAATTATATTTATACATTTTCCACAAACATAAACAAGATTTTTAAACATAAACTTCCAAGAAATACTACCCACTTTTCAAAAAAACTTTTTAACATTAAAGCCAACGTAACTATGAAAAACCAACAACAAAGCTTGCATTTGTAGTCCTTTAACGACAACCAACCCACCCATGAAAACATAAATTTTTGTAATAGAGTAGGTTTTATTTACAGAAAAAATTAAAAAAAAGAAAATATTACAAGTCATAATAAAAAAACATAAATTTATTTAATCAGGATTTTTATCTGAGTGTTCTACTTTGTTGCTTAAGCAAAGAAGCCATTTATTTAACAAAAAAAGAAAAAAAAGAAATATTACAAAAAAGGAAAGGTTGAAAGAAAAAACTACCAGCTAAAAGTTAAGAGTCAAAAGTGTGTGTTACATACATTTTTTTCCACTCTTTCATAATGTTTTGGTGAACTGGTTCTTTTTGGATTTTGACCATCAAAACCAGCAAAAACAATAACAAATAGAACAAGTACAACATATCCAAAACTAGTGAAAAGTTTAACAACAAATGTCATGTTCATTCAAACACATGCAGGCAGACTGGCAGCCAGGAGTCTCATGTGTTGCAACATCAGTGGTATGAGTTGGTTGTTTATAGAACGTACTACTAACCAACCAATTACCGCTTAAAGCCTAGAACAAAATATCTACAACAATGTGTTTTAAATGTAGAAGTTGTTGTACCTAGTTTAACTAACTAACAAACAGACAGAAACGGAAATTATCAAGGCTTGACTTTTTGCTGTTATGGTTTTAGTTGCCAACTTTCAAGTTTTGTTTGTTTATAAAATTCAACTACACGCGCGAAAATGTTAGTTTATTTTAAATTAACGCAGTTTCTAATATAGTTCTATTTCATTTCTAGTGCAGGTGGGTATCGGGTCGAGTTCTTTTTTTGTATCAGTTATAAATCAATTTAGGATCAGTTTTAGTTCTTCCCGATCATATCTGCATTAGTTCTTGTTCGATTCTGGTTTAGTAGTTTTTTCTCGATGAGTACTATATAATTTATCGATCAGTTTTAGTTCGCTTCTAGTTATAACATTTATTGTTTAGTTCAGTTTATGTTCTGAATCATATTTATATCAGTTATAATGCTATTCTAGATCGGTTTTAGTTTAGTTCGTCACCATTTCTAGTTCAAATCGTATTCACTTCTAGTTCAGGTTTGCATCATGACTCGATCAACGAGTGTTTCGGTTCTAGTTCAGTTCTGGATCAGTTCTAGTTCAGTTCTAGTTCAGTTCTAGTTCAGTTCTAGTTCAGTTCTAGTTCAGTTTTAGTTCAGTTCTAGTTCAGTTCTAGTTCAGTTCTAGTTCAGTTCTAGTTCAGTTCTAATTCAGTTCTAGTTCAGTTCTAGTTCAGTTCTAGTTCAGTTCTAGTTCAGTTCTAGTTCAGTCCTAGTTCAGTTCTAGATCAGTTCTACTTCAGTTCTAGTTTAGTTCTAGTTTAGTTCTAGTTTAGTTCTAGTTTAGTTCTAGTTCAATTCTAGTTCAGTTCTAGTTCAGTTCTAGTTCAGTTCTAGTTCAGTTCTAGTTCAGTTCTAGTTCAGTTCTAGTTCAGTTCTAATTCAGTTCTAGTTCAGTTCTAGTTCAGTAGTTCTAGTTCAGTTCTAGTTCAGTTCTAGTTCAGTTCTAGTTCAGTTCTGGTTCACTTCTAGTTCTGTTCTAGTTCAGTTCTAGTTCAGTTCTAGTTCAGTTCTAGTTCAGTTCTAGTTCAGTTCTAGTTCAGTTCTAATTCAGTTCTAGTTCAGTTCTAGTTCAGTTCTAGTTCAGTTCTAGTTCAGTTCTAGTTCAGTTCTAGTTCAGTTCTAGTTCAGTTCTAGTTCAGTTCTAGTTCAGTTCTAGTTCAGTTCTAGTTCAGTTCTAGTTCAGTTCTAGTTCAGTTCTAGTTCAGTTCTAGTTCAGTTCTAGTTCAGTTCTAGTTCAGTTCTAGTTCAGTTCTAGTTCAGTTCTAGTTCAGTTCTAGTTCAGTTCTAGTTCAGTTCTAGTTCAGTTCTAGTTCAGTTCTAGTTCAGTTCTAGTTCAGTTCTAGTTCAGTTCTAGTTCAGTTCTAGTTCAGTTCTAGTTCAGTTCTAGTTCAGTTCTAGTTCAGTTCTAGTTCAGTTCTAGTTCAGTTCTAGTTCAGTTCTAGTTCAGTTCTAGTTCAGTTCTAGTTCAGTTCTAGTTCAGTTCTAGTTCAGTTCTAGTTCAGTTCTAGTTCAGTTCTAGTTCAGTTCTAGTTCAGTTTATTCTAGTTCAGTTCTAGTTCAGTTCTAGTTCAGTTCTAGTTCAGTTCTAGTTCAGTTCTAGTTCAGTTCTAGTTCAGTTCTAGTTCAGTTCTAGTTCAGTTCTAGTTCAGTTCTAGTTCAGTTCTAGTTCAGTTCTAGTTCAGTTCTAGTTCAGTTCTAGTTCAGTTCTAGTTCAGTTCTAGTTCAGTTCTAGTTCAGTTCTAGTTCAGTTCTAGTTCAGTTCTAGTTCAGTTCTAGTTCAGTTCTAGTTCAGTTCTAGTTCAGTTCTAGTTCAGTTCTAGTTCAGTTCTAGTTCAGTTCTAGTTCAGTTCTAGTTCAGTTCTAGTTCAGTTCTAGTTCAGTTCTAGTTCAGTTCTAGTTCAGTTCTAGCTCAGTTCTAGTCAGTTCAGTTCTAGTTCAGTTCTAGTTCAGTTCTAGTTCAGTTCTAGATCAGTTCTAGTTCAGTTCTAGTTCAGTTCTAGTTCAGTTCTAGTTCAGTTCTAGTTCAGTTCTAGTTCAGTTCTAGTTCAGTTCTAGTTCAGTTCTAGTTCAGTTCTAGTTCAGTTCTAGTTCAATTCAAGTTCAGTTCTAGTTCAATTCTTGTTCAATTCCAGTACAGTTCTACTTCAGTTCTAGTTTAGTTCTAGTTCAGTTCTAGTTCAGTTCTTGTTCAGTTCTAGTTCAGTTCTAGTTCAGTTCTAGTTCAGTTCTAGTTCAGTTCTAGTTCAGTTCTAGTTCAGTTCTAGTTCAGTTCTAGTTCAGTTCTAGTTCAGTTCTAGTTCAGTTCTAGTTCAGTTCTAGTTCAGTTCTAGTTCAGTTCTAGTTCAGTTCTAGTTCAGTTCTAGTTCAGTTCTAGTTCAGTTCTAGTTCAGTTCTAGTTCAGTTCTAGTTCAGTTCTAGTTCAGTTCTAATTCAGTTCTAGTTCAGTTCTAGTTCAGTTCTAGTTCAGTTCTAGTTCAGTTCTAGTTCAGTTCTAGTTCAGTTCTAGTTCAGTTCTAGTTCAGTTCTAGTTCAGTTCTAGTTCAGTTCTAGTTCAGTTCTAGTTCAGTTCTAGTTCAGTTCTAGTTCAGTTCTAGTTCAGTTCTAGTTCAGTTCTAGTTCAGTTCTAGTTCAGTTCTAGTTCAGTTCTAGTTCAGTTCTAGTTCAGTTCTAGTTCAGTTCTAGTTCAGTTCTAGTTCAGTTCTAGTTCAGTTCTAGTTCAGTTCTAGTTCAGTTCTAGTTCAGTTCTAGTTCAGTTCTAGTTCAGTTCTAGTTCAGTTCTAGTTCAGTTCTAGTTCAGTTCTAGTTCAGTTCTAGTTCAGTTCTAGTTCAGTTCTAGTTCAGTTCTAGTTCAGTTCTAGTTCAGTTCTAGTTCAGTTCTAGTTCAGTTCTAGTTCAGTTCTAGTTCAGTTCTAGTTCAGTTCTAGTTCAGTTCTAGTTCAGTTCTAGTTCAGTTCTAGTTCAGTTCTAGTTCAGTTCTAGTTCAGTTCTAGTTCAGTTCTAGTTCAGTTCTAGCTCAGTTCTAGCTCAGTTCTAGTTCAGTTCTAGTTCAGTTCTAGTTCAGTTCTAGATCAGTTCTAGTTCAGTTCTAGTTCAGTTCTAGTTCAGTTCTAGTTCAGTTCTAGTTCAGTTCTAGTTCAGTTCTAGTTCAGTTCTAGTTCAGTTCTAGTTCAGTTCTAGTTCAATTCAAGTTCAGTTCTAGTTCAATTCTTGTTCAATTCCAGTACAGTTCTACTTCAGTTCTAGTTTAGTTCTAGTTCAGTTCTAGTTCAGTTCTTGTTCAGTTCTAGTTCAGTTCTAGTTCAGTTCTAGTTCAGTTCTAGTTCAGTTCTAGTTCAGTTCTAGTTCAGTTCTAGTTCAGTTCTAGTTCAGTTCTAGTTCAGTTCTAGTTCAGTTCTAGTTCATTTCTAGTTCAGTTCTAGTTCAGTTCTAGTTCAGTTCTAGTTCAGTTCTAGTTCAGTTCTAGTTCAGTTCTAGTTCAGTTCTAGTTCAGTTCTAGTTCAGTTCTAGTTCAGTTCTAGTTCAGTTCTAGTTCAGTTCTAGTTCAGTTTCTAGTTCAGTTCTAGTTCAGTTCTAGTTCAGTTCTAGTTCAGTTCTAGTTCAGTTCTAGTTCAAATCTAGTTGGTTCTTGATTGGTTCTAGTTCATTTTTGGTTCCAATTTATTGACTTTTCCATCCATCAGTTCTAGTTCAGTTCTAGTTGTGTTCTAGTTCAGTTCTAGTTCAGTTCTGGTTCAGATCTAGTTCAGTTCTAGTTCAGTTCTAGTTCAGTTCTAGTTTCAGTTTTTTTTTCAGTTCTAGTTCAGTTCTAGTTCAGTTCTTGTTCAGTTCTAGTTCAGTTCTAGTTCAGTTCTAGTTCACTTCTAGTTCAGTTCTAGTGCAGTTCTAGTGCAGTTCTAGTTCAGTTCTAATTCAGATCTAGTTGTGTCTTGATTGATTCTAGTTCATTTCTGGTTCCATTTTATTAATACATATTTCCATTTCCTTTTATAATTAGTTTATCACTTTTCCATTTGTTGGCATTATTTAAAATCAACAACAATAACATGCACTTAATTGTTTATTGTTGTAATTCCTTTCTAAACAACGACATGTTTACAATGATTTCATGGTTAAAAATTCCTTGTTTATCATTTCGAAAAACTATCATCATTTACCAGAGACACATACACACTGTTTATCTATTTGTATTTGTAAATCCATTGGTATTATCGTAATAGTATGAGTGTACTTATGTATCTGTGTGTCTGAGTGTTACATTATAAATAGGGGCACTTTGCAAATAAAAAAAGTTGTTTTTTATTTTTTGTAAAATTGTTTCATTCAATTGTTGATTTTACTCTCTTGCATTGCGAGTACATTTTAGTTTTACTCTGTTGAGGCATTTTTGTGCAAGGTCAGTGTTGAACTGCAGTTCAAATACCTCGTTTTTATCTAGGAAACATTGTGACGATGATGATGAAAGTAAACTACTATTGGTCTTGAGGGGCTGTTGAAAAAGATTTATAAGATGTATGGCCCAAAGGCGTCGTTATTCGCCATGTTATCAGTGGTTTAAACTTGCTTAGCAAAAAACTAATTTTAATATTAAAAATATTTATTTACAAATTTTATTTTAATTTAAACAATTTTATAATCAATTTTTCATATCTTTTCAGGTGAGTCGTCTATCAATGATTTCTTATTATCCACTTAAACTGTAAGTACCTTTAAAATAATTAAACGTGTTTAATGCAATTATTTCTTTAAATGTATTCGTTTAACTAAACCTCTAAGCATTTAATTGTGATTTTTTAATGCATTATTTTTTTAAAAGTTAAATGTTTATTTGCTGGTCTTTTTGCTAACAAAAAGTCTTTAATGTTCTTGATTTTTTTACTATTTAGTCACTTGTATTTGCTTTTATACATTTTATTTTCCATTTAATATTTTTTTTGGTATTTTTGTCGCTTGCCGACAAACATTTTTTTTATATTTATTCTTTTGGTTGTCGTCTGTCTGTTCGTGTATCATGTGTCATTTTACCTTCAAGTTTCAGTTCTTGTTGGGGAATTACTCATGGTTTTATTGTTCTAACAGAGAGAAAAAAACAAGAACAAGAAAAAATTACACATTGCAAAATCTTATGGGGGGCTTCTAATGTTTCACAAGTTGACATCATTATGAATAATTTGTTTGTGGCCATGTTTGGTTTTGGATTTTTTCTATAGTCGATTTGCTTTGATTTTGCAAAAATAATAAAAATTATCAAGTTGTAGTTGAAAATGATTTTAATATGGAATTGCAAACATGTTTTCTTCTAGTTGTGTTTTAATTCAATTCGATATCTGTTCAAGTTCTGTTTTCGATCAATTCTAGTTCAATTTCGGATTTTTTCAACAGGTCTCGTTTAATTAATTTATCATTTTGATCACTTCTCAATCAATTACAGTTCAGTTTAAGTTGTAGTTTAGAACTAGTTTAGTTCCAGTACAGTTATAAATCAGTTTAAGTTCAGATCTAGTTTAGATCTAGTTCAGTTCTAAATCAGTTTAAATTCAGTTCTAGTTCAATTCTAATTCAGTTCTAGTTCAGTTCTCGTTCAGTTCTAGTTCAGTTCTAGTTCAGTTCTAGTTCAGTTCTAGTTCAGTTCTAGTTCAGTTCTAGTTCAGTTCTAGTTCAGTTCTAGTTCAGTTCTAGTTCAGTTCTAGTTCAGTTCTAGTTCAGTTCTACTTCAGTTCTACTTCAGTTCTAGTTCAGTTCTAGTTCAGTTCTAGTTCAGTTCTAGTCAGTTCTAGTTCAGTTTCTAGTTCTAGTTCAGTTCTAGTTCAGTTCTAGTTCATTTCTAGTTCAGTTCTAGTTCAGTTCTAGTTCAGTTCTAGTTCAGTTCTAGTTCATTTCTAGTTCATTTCTAGTTCAGTTCTACTTCAGTTCTAGTTCAGTTCTAGTTCAGTTCTAGTTCAGTTCTAGTTCAGTTCTAGTTCAGTATTCTAGTTCAGTTCTAGTTCAGTTCTAGTTCAGTTCTAGTTCAGTTCTAGTTCAGTCTAGGTTCAGTTCTAGTTCAGTTCTAGTTCAGTTCTAGATCAGTTCTAGTTCAGTTCTAGTTCAGTTCTAGTTCAGTTCTAGTTCAGTTCTAGTTCAGTTTCTAGTTCAGTTCTAGTTCAGTTCTAGTTCAGTTCTAGTTCAGTTCTAGTTCAGTTCTAGTTCAGTTCTAGTTCAGTTCTAGTTCAGTTCTAGTTCAGTTCTAGTTCAGTTCTAGTTCAGTTCTAGTTTCAGTTCTAGTTCAGTTCTAGTTCAGTTCTAGTTCATTCTAGTTCAGTTTCTAGTCAGGTTCTAGTTCAGTTCTAGTTTCAGTTCTAGTTCAGTTCTAGTTCAGTTCTAGTTCAGTTCTAGTTCAGTTCTAGTTCAGTTCTAGTTCAGTCTATTTCAGTTCTAGTTCAGTTCTAGTTCAGTTCTAGTTCAGTTCTAGTTCAGTTCTAGTTCAGTTCTAGTTCAGTTCTAGTTCAGTTCTAGTTCAGTTCTAGGTCAGTTCTAGGTCAGTTCTAGTTCAGTTCTAGTTCAGTTCTAGTTCTGTTCTAGTTCTGTTCTAGTTCAGTTCTAGTTCAGTTCGAGTTCAGTTCTTGTTCAGTTCTTGTTCAGTTCTAGTTCAGTTCTAGTTCATTTCTAGTTCATTTCTAGTTCTGTTCTAGTTCTGTTTTTGTTCTTTTGTAGTTAAGTTGTAGTTCAGTTGTAGTTCAGTTCTAGTTCAGTTCTAGTTTAGTTCTAGTTCAGTTTTAGTTCAGTTCTAGTTCAGTTCTAGTTCAGTTCTAGTTCAGTTCTAGTTCAGTTCTAGTTCAGTTCTAGTTCAGTTCTAGTTCAGTTCTAGTTCAGTTCTAGTTCAGTTCTAGTTCAGTTCTAGTTCAGTTCTAGTTCAGTTCTAGTTCAGTTCTAGTTCAGTTCTAGTTCAGTTCTAGTTCAGTTCTAGTTCGTTCTAGTTCAGTTCTAGTTCAGTTCTAGTTCAGTTCTAGTTCAGTTATTTCTAGTTCATTTCTAGTTCAGTTCGAGTTCAGTTCTAGTTCAGTTCTTGTTCAGTTCGAGTTCAGTTCTTGTTCAGTTCTAGTTCATTTCTAGTTCAGTTCTAGTTCAGTTCTAACTTAGTTCGTGTTTAGGTCTATTTCAGTTCTAGTGCAGTTCCTCCATATGTCTGATTTTGGGTTTTCCCATTCTCATTCAATTAAAGTTTTTAACTATATATTGAATTAAAATTGCTAATATACGTTGATCTCCCTACCCTCCCCTCTTTTTAAACACTTCTTCTGTTGTTTTTACTTTACATGCTCCATTCATGTTTGTTTGCTCTCCCTGACTGTTTACCCCAGCACACTTGTTTTGCAAAACAAAAACCAGCTGGATTTTCCAGTTTTTCTTTTATTATTGTTTGTCATTCAGTAAAAATAAAACTCAGTGCCATTTGGCAAGTAACTCTCTAGCTCTCTGCTAGACTTCCTTCCTTGTTCTCTCTATCATGTTTTCGTTGCAGAATGAGGGGATTCGAGCTGCATGAAAATTATGTTGTTTGGTTTGTGAAGTTGTTTTGATTTGAGTTTGTTTTGTGGGTCTGATATTGTCTGTCTATCTACTTTATGCAATTGTTCGTTGTTACACTTTAAATGTTATGAAAACAATGTACCTATGTTGCTGCTTTCGTGTTTGTTGTGTGTTTGGTTACAACATGTGTATGTTTTTGTTACTGGTTAAAAATTTCTCTATACATACATATTATTTGTTTCTATTACATGTTTTTCCTAGGTTATTATGAGTTTAAGGAAGACGAGGGCCTTAAAATTTTTAAAATTTAACATAATTGTTTGAAATTCTGAGGAGGATTTTAGTGTTCAAGGAAGAGAAAACTCAAGGAAATAGCTACATAGGTCTACAGTTATGTATTTGCCTTTAAAGTTGTCTATTCGTATATATAATGCCTTCTCTTTTTTGTATTCATCCACCTTCACTGTGTAACTTACTCATGTGGATGCATCTACAAAATGTGCAGTGCAATTATTTGTTTTTGTTTTGAAATGAACACTTTTTCACAACGTGCCTTGGTAAACATGTTATAATCATCGAACAAAAAACAGGTTTGCTCTGGACGATTCTGCGCACAGCTAAGTAATCTCTTTACAACTCCATAATCTTGCACTCCCTTCCTATATCTCTCTATATGTAAAACGGCAACAATTTTATAGTAAAAATGTGTAAAAGAAACAAAAACATACGATTACATGATTTTTTTTTCTAAATGGGAGTGGGTTTGAATACAAATTTAAACAAAAAAAAAAAAAAGCAGCAGCAACAAACAATAACAACGGCAACAAAATTGTAGTTTGTAATACTACTTGTTTTGTATTGTTGCAGCAGCACACCACACGCTCTCTCACACACCCACCACAGCAATGTTTACATTAATGACAGTGCTGCCAATTTTTTTCATCATTTCCTGTCAAAACTATAGATTAGACTATAGACTTTAGGCTAGACTATAGACTAGACTATAGACTAGACTATAGACTAGACTATAGACTAGACTATAGACTAGACTATAGACTAGACTATAGACTAGACTAGACTATAGACTAGACTAGACTATAGACTAGACTATAGACTAGACTATAGACTAGACTATAGACCAGACTATAGACTAGACTATAGACTAGACTATAGACTAGACTATAGACTAGACTATAGACTAGACTATAGACCAGACTATAGACTAGACTATAGACTAGACTATAGACTAGACTATAGACTAGACTATAGACTAGACTATAGACTAGACTATAGACTAGACTATAGACTAGACTATAGACTAGACTATAGACTAGACTATAGACTAGACTATAGACTAGACTATAGACTAGACTATAGACTAGACTATAGACGAGACTATAGACTAGACTATAGACTAGACTATAGACTAGACTATAGACTAGACTATAGACTAGACTATAGACTAGACTATAGACTAATAGACTAGACTAATATAGACTAGACTATAGACTAGACTATAGACTAGACTATAGACTAGACTATAGACTAGACTATAGACTAGACTATAGACTCGACTATGACTAGACTATAGACTAGACTATAGACTAGACTATAGACTAGACTATAGACTAGACTATAGACTAGAACTATAGACTAGACTATAGACTAGACTATAGACTAGACTATAGACACTATGACTAATAGACTAGGACTATAGACTAGACTATAGACTAGACTATAGACTAGACTATAGACTAGACTAATAGACTAGACTATAGACTAGACTATAGACTAGACTATAGACTAGACTATAGACTAGACTAGACTATAGACTAGACTATAGACTAGACTATAGACTAGACTATAGACAGACTATAGACTAACTATAGACTAGAACTATAGACTAGACTATAGACTAGACTATAGACTAGACTATAGACTAGACTATAGAATAGACTATAGAACTAGACTATAGACTAGACTATAGACTAGACTATAGACTAGACTATAGACTAGACTATAGACTAGACTATAGACTAGACTATAGACTAGACTATAGACTAGACTATAGACTAGACTATAGACTAGACTATAGACTAGACTAAGACTAGACTATAGACTAGACTAGGACTAGACTATAGACTAGACTATAGACTAGACTATAGACTAGACTATAGACTAGACTATAGACTAGACTACTATAGACTAGACTATAGACTAGACTATAGACTAGACTATAGACTAGACTATAGACTAGACTATAGACTAGACTATAGACTAGACTATAGACTAGACTATAGACTAGACTATAGACTAGACTATAGACTAGACTATAGACTAGACTATAGACTAGACTATAGACTATATACTAGACTATAGACTAGACTATAGACTAGACTATAGACTAGACTATAGATTAGACTATAGACTAGACTATAGACTAGACTATAGATTAGACTATAGACTAGACTATAGACTAGACTATAGACTAGACTATAGACTAGACTATAGACTAGACTATAACAAAAATATACTATAGACTAGACTATAGACTAGACTATAGACTAGCCTATAGACTAGACTATAGACTAGACTATAAACTAGACTATAGACTAGACTATAGACTAGACTATAGACTAGACTATAGACTAGACTATAGACTAGACTATAGACTAGACTATAGACTAGACTATAGACTAGACTATAGACTAGACTATAGACTAGACTATAGACTAGACTATAGACTAGACTATAGACTAGACTATAGACTAGACTATAGACTAGACTATAAACTAGACTATAGACTAGACTATAGACTAGACTATAGACTAGGACTATAGACTAGACTATAGACTAGACTATAGACTAGACTATAGACTAGACTATAACCAAAGATATACTATAGACTAGACTATAGACTAGACTATAGACTAGACTATAGACTAGACTATAGACTAGACTATAGACTAGACTATAGACTAGACTATAGACTAGACTATGGACTAGACTATAGACTACACTAGGAAAAACGTCAAATTGGCAACAGTGATTAATGAGCAGAAAAAACACAATAACCGTGTACATGTTTGGGTGTTAATAAAAGAGATATGGAGAGGTCTTACTTTAGGTAGGATTGTTATTGTTTTGTTGCTTCCCTTCCTGCAACTTTTTGCTGACTCCTAAATAAAACAAGTTAATGCGCATGTTCTTCATTTGTTGCTTTTTCATTTAGCACAAAGTTTTCAGCATGTTTTGTTTTCTTTGTTTGTTATTATTGTTTTTCTGTCTGTATATCCCTATCTTTTCAGACATAAAACCAGTGTATACTTTGCCCCAGGAGTAAAATATTTATTGTGATTATTTTATCCACGTTTTTTTTTTTTTGCTATCTATACATGTTTGTCTTGGCTTTTTTTTCTAGTTTTGTTTTGATTCGTTATCCCAAATTTACTTTTTCACATGTTATACACACTCATAAATGACAATTTTGTACATACGCTGTTTAGTATTTTCTCTAGTGTCTGCTCCTTCCTATTGTTGGGTTGTTCCTTTTTTTCCTAAAGTATTATTTTTTCTTTGAATGTTTTCCTCTTTTTTGGTTTGGCAATCATGTGTGTGTGTGTGTGTATGTATCCATATATCCAGTCACTTCTCCCCCAAATGTTGTGGAGTACAACAATATGGTTTCTACGTCGTATTAACTTTTCTTATTACGTTGTTGCAAATTTGTTTTTGTGGCTAGGTTGGGAATGAAAAGGAGTTTTCATCATTGGGGCTCATGTATCGTTATGTCCTTGGACGATATAATACTAGAAGTTTTTAGATTTTTAAGTTTGGATTCCACAGAATCAATCTATGGTTTATTCTTAAAGTACATCTTATCAACCATAAAATGTCCTCCAAGTCTGCCTTCGTTCTTTTAATTTTGAGGTTTCATAAGCACTCTACATCACAAGTTTTCTTGCTGCTGTTGTTTTGTTGTTTCCTTGATTCCTCTATATACTTATACCATACATTATATGTCTTCTCCTTTTTCTCCTTCCAACTTCTTTGTCTTAATTTGAGGTATACAATTTCAAGCAAAATACATTTTTTGTAAGTGTTCTTGGGATTTTGCAAAAGGAAGAACAAAATGTAAACACCTTTAAGCAAAAGTATTGTACTATGCACGCTCTTTCGTACCTCAAAAGCTAACAAAAGTGTTTATATTTAGTCAGTTTAGTTACTGAATTTTTTTTGCTAAATATCAAAGGTTATATAAGGTTAACTAATATATACACAAAATTTCATATACAGATATTTCATAAATAAATTTGTTTATTTAGGGTTTTATATCTTATTCTCCTTCTACGTCCTGATTTGCGGTGTCAACGTTAATAGTCTGCTAATCAATCATAATATTATCAGAAACACAAGATAATGGTATTTAAGGCTTTTTTTAAGAAAAGATGAGTTTTTCTTAATGGCAATTCAATATTGGAAATGAACCTTGAACTATAAAGAAAACTTAGCATTTAGCTTTTACTATATATTTATAACGAACACTTAGTAATGGTTTATATTTTGATAAAGTATTAAATACTGTTCTATCCAATATTATACATATAATATTTAAAAAAAATCAAATCGGCCCTATAACTGGAAAATCTAAGATCAGTCGAAATAGAATTTTGCTTTTTTTAATAGAAATAATCGAAAAGTAATATAATTTTGATCTAAAGATCTGTAGTTTAGTTTATAGTCTAGTCTATAGTCTAGTCTATCGTCTAGTCTGTAGTCAAATCTATAGTCAAGTCTATCGTCAAGTCTATAGTCTAGTCTATAGTCTAGTCTATCGTCTAGTCTATAGTCTAGTCTATCGTCTAGTCTATAGTCTAGTCTATAGTCTAGTCTATAGTCTAGTTTATCGTCTAGTCTATCGTCTAGTCTATAGTCTAGTCTATCGTCTAGTCTATCGTCTAGTCTATAGTCTAGTCTATAGTCTAGTCTATAGTCTAGTCTATAGTCTAGTCTATAGTCTAGTCTATAGTCTAGTCTATAGTCTAGTCTATAGTCTAGTCTATAGTCTAGTCTATAGTCTAGTCTATAGTCTAGTCTATAGTCTAGTCTATAGTCTAGTCATAGTCTAGTCTATAGTCTAGTCTATAGTCTAGTCTATAGTCTAGTCTATAGTCTAGTCTATAGTCTAGTCTATAGTCTAGTCTATAGTCTAGTCTATAGTCTAGTCTATAGTCTAGTCTATAGTCTAGTCTATAGTCTAGTCTATAGTCTAGTCTATAGTCTAGTCTATAGTCTAGTCTATAGTCTAGTCTATAGTCTAGTCTATAGTCTAGTCTATAGTCTAGTCTATAGTCTAGTCTATAGTCTAGTCTATAGTCTAGTCTATAGTCTAGTCTATAGTCTAGTCTATAGTCTAGTCTATAGTCTAGTCTATAGTCTAGTCTATAGTCTAGTCTATAGTCTAGTCTATAGTCTAGTCTATAGTCTAGTCTATAGTTAGTCTATAGTCTAGTCTATAGTCTAGTCTATAGTCTAGTCTATAGTCTAGTCTATAGTCTAGTCTATAGTCTAGTCTATAGTCTAGTCTATAGTCTAGTCTATAGTCTAGTCTATAGTCTAGTCTATAGTCTAGTCTATAGTCTAGTCTATAGTCTAGTCTATAGTCTAGTCTATAGTCTAGTCTATAGTCTAGTCTATAGTCTAGTCTATAGTCTAGTCTATAGTCTAGTCTATAGTCTAGTCTATAGTCTAGTCTATAGTCTAGTCTATAGTCTAGTCTATAGTCTAGTCTATAGTCTAGTCTATAGTCTAGTCTATAGTCTAGTCTATAGTCTAGTCTATAGTCTAGTCTATAGTCTAGTCTATAGTCTAGTCTATAGTCTAGTCTATAGTCTAGTCTATAGTCTAGTCTATAGTCTAGTCTATAGTCTAGTCTATAGTCTATAGTCTAGTCTATAGTCTAGTCTATAGTCTAGTCTATAGTCTAGTCTATAGTCTAGTCTATAGTCTAGTCTAAGTCTAGTCTATAGTCTAGTCTAGTCTATAGTCTAGTCTATAGTCTAGTCTAGTCTATAGTCTAGTCTAGTCTATAGTCTAGTCTAGTCTATAGTCTAGTCTATAGTCTAGTCTATAGTCTAGTCTATAGTCTAGTCTATAGTCTAGTCTATAGTCTAGTCTATAGTCTAGTCTATAGTCTAGTCTATAGTCTAGTCTATAGTCTAGTCTATAGTCTAGTCTATAGTCTAGTCTATAGTCTAGTCTATAGTCTAGTCTATAGTCTAGTCTATAGTCTAGTCTATAGTCTAGTCTATAGTCTAGTCTATAGTCTAGTCTAGTCTAGTCTATAGTCTAGTCTATAGTCTAGTCTATAGTCCAGTCTATAGTCTAGTCTATAGTCTAGTCTATAGTCTAGTCTATAGTCTAGTCTATAGTCTAGTCTATAGTCTAGTCTATAGTCTAGTCTATAGTCTAGTCTATAGTCTAGTCTATAGTCTAGTCTATAGTCTAGTCTATAGTCTAGTCTATAGTCTAGTCTATAGTCTAGTCTATAGTCTAGTCTATAGTCTAGTCTATAGTCTAGTCTATAGTCTAGTCTATAGTCTAGTCTATAGTCTAGTCTATAGTCTAGTCTATAGTCTAGTCTATAGTCTAGTCTATAGTCTAGTCTATAGTCTAGTCTATAGTCTAGTCTATAGTCTAGTCTATAGTCTAGTCTATAGTCTAGTCTAAAGTCTAGTCTATAGTCTATATAGTAGTCTCTAGTCTAGTCTATAGTCTAGTCTATAGTCTAGTCTATAGTCTAGTCTATAGTCTAGTCTATAGTCTAGTCTATAGTCTAGTCTAGTCTATAGTCTAGTCTATAGTCTAGTCTATAGTCTAGTCTATAGTCTAGTCTATAGTCTAGTCTATAGTCTAGTCTATAGTCTAGTCTATAGTCTAGTCTATAGTCTAGTCTATAGTCTAGTCTATAGTCTAGTCTATAGTCTAGTCTATAGTCTAGTCTATAGTCTAGTCTATAGTCTAGTCTATAGTCTAGTCTATAGTCTAGTCTATAGTCTAGTCTATAGTCTAGTCTATAGTCTAGTCTATAGTCTAGTCTATAGTCTAGTCTATAGTCTAGTCTATAGTCTAGTCTATAGTCTAGTCTATAGTCTAGTTATAGTCTAGTCTATAGTCTAGTCTATAGTCTAGTCTATAGTCTAGTCTATAGTCTAGTCTATAGTCTAGTCTATAGTCTAGTCTATAGTCTAGTCTATAGTCTAGTCTATAGTCTAGTCTATAGTCTAGTATAGTCTAGTCTATAGTCTAGTCTATAGTCTAGTCTATAGTCTAGTCTATAGTCTAGTTATAGTCTAGTCTATAGTCTAGTCTATAGTCTAGTCTATAGTCTAGTCTATAGTCTAGTCTATAGTCTAGTCTATAGTCTAGTCTATAGTCTAGTCTATAGTCGTCTATAGTCTAGTCTAGTAGTCTATAGTCTAGTCTATAGTCTAGTCTATAGTCTAGTCTATAGTCTAGTCTATAGTCTAGTCTATAGTCTAGTCTATAGTCTAGTCTATAGTCTAGTCTATAGTCTAGTCTATAGTCTAGTCTATAGTCTAGTCTATAGTCTAGTCTATAGTCTAGTCTATAGTCTAGTCTATAGTCTAGTCTATAGTCTAGTCTATAGTCTAGTCTATAGTCTAGTCTATAGTCTAGTCTATAGTCTAGTCTATAGTCTAGTCTATAGTCTAGTCTATAGTCTAGTCTATAGTCTAGTCTATAGTCTAGTCTATAGTCTAGTCTATAGTCTAGTCTATAGTCTAGTCTATAGTCTAGTCTATAGTCTAGTCTATAGTCTAGTCTATAGTCTAGTCTATAGTCTAGTCTATAGTCTAGTCTATAGTCTAGTCTATAGTCTAGTCTATAGTCTAGTGTGTAGTCTAGTCTATAGTCTAGTCTATAGTCTAGTCTATAGTCTAGTCTATAGTCTAGTCTATAGTCTAGTCTATAGTGTAGTCTATAGTCTAGTCTATAGTCTAGTCTATAGTCTAGTCTATAGTCTAGTCTATAGTCTAGTCTATAGTCTAGTCTATAGTCTAGTCTATAGTCTAGTCTATAGTCTAGTCTATAGTCTAGTCTATAGTCTAGTCTATAGTCTAGTCTATAGTCTAGTCTATAGTCTAGTCTATAGTCTAGTCTTTTTTTTTTTTTTTTTTTTTTTTTTTTGCTACGCTGGAGGTGTGGAATCTTTCATAGATGTACTTAGCCCGTACTAAGAAACTGCACGATTCAACCCTAGTGGCACCTACGTACTAAACCACACCCCCATACTTCAAACCCCTGTTCCCCGCGGAAACTGCCAATTGGTACTACTCGCGGGGGGTTCAGCTTATGCTGTTTCGCCTACATTACACTTCATTAACGTGTCGATCTTGCCAATTCGGCCTTTCGTATTTTTTCCGAGACATTCAAGGAATGGTTTCACAAATTCTATAAAGCGTTTTACAGCTTCCCAGTTACTTTCCGATTGGAGCATAACTGACACTATGTTTTCAGCTACAAGGTTTTCACCTACGTATTGTTCTACTTCACGTCTTTGGTTGAGGAAACGCGGACAATTAAATACGACGTGCTCCGCCGTTTCATCCTCGTCTAGGCACTCAGGACATCGAGGAGAATCATCAAGCCCAAATCGGTGTAGATAGCTTCCTGTAACCTCCGTGGCCTGACAGAAACTGAGTGAGATTATAGTTTATTTCCCCATGCTTTCTGCTCATCCAACTGCTTATGTTAGGTATTAGCCTGTATGTCCACCTGCCTTTTGATGCGTTATCCACCGTCTTTGCCACCTGTGAATAGATTTTTCCCTTTCCGTGAATTTTATTGCACGCCTATCTGCACTGAGTCTTCGCACAGCGCCATGATATATTATCTGTTTGTTCGCTGACCGCCATGTCTATTGGTACCATTCCAGCTATGACGCTGGCAGCCTCAATAGATATAGTACGGTATTCCGCAAGCACACTCTTAAGCAACTTCTCCTAAAGAGGGACATAATGTTCTTTATGGTTGAGGTTTTTATCATTTTTCCCCATGCTGGTGCACCGTAGAGTAGTATTGAATTTGTCACGCTAGTGAGAAGAAGTCTACGGCTATATCTAGGCCCCTCCAATATTTAGCATCATTCTGGCAAGTGCATTGTAACGCCAGTTGCTTTACGACATGCGTAATCCATGTGGATTTTAAAATTCAGACGGTCGTCTATCATCACCCCTAAGTATTTATTGCTTGTGACGACGTTATTATAGCGTTTCCTACTTGTAGCGTTATCGTTTCCCCTTTTTCTTTTACCACTTATCAACACAGACTCTGTTTTGTGGTCTGCAAGGTTAAGATTTACGGATTTCACCATAAACTAATTGTATGTATCGCCTCATTTCGCGTATAGTTCAGAACATCTTGCAGGTTGTTCTTGCTTGGACAATTCTATTGCTACGTCGTCTGCAAATCCTACGATATCTAGTTCATATAGTCTAGTCTATAGTCTCGTCTATAGTCTAGTCATAAGTCTAGTCTATAGTCTAGTCTATAGGTCTAGTCTCTAGTCTAGTTATCGTCTAGTCTAGTCTACTAGTCTAGCTCTATAGGTCTAGTTCTATAGTCTAGTCTATAGTCTCGTCTATAGTCTAGTCTATAGTCTAGTCTATAGTCTAGGTCTATAGTCGAGTCTATAGTCTATAGTCTAGTCTATAGTCTAGTCTATAGTCTAGTCTATAGTCTAGTCTATAGTCTAGTCTATAGTCTAGTCTATAGTCTAGTCTATAGTCTAGTCTATAGTCTAGTCTATAGTCTAGTCTATAGTCTAGTCTATAGTCTAGTCTATAGTCTAGTCTATAGTCTAGTCTATAGTCTAGTCTATAGTCTAGTCTATAGTCTAGTCTATAGTCTAGTCTATAGTCTAGTATAGTCTAGTCTATAGTCTAGTCTATAGTCTAGTCTATAGTCTAGTCTATAGTCTAGTCTATAGTCTAGTCTATAGTCTAGTCTATAGTCTAGTCTATAGTCTAGTCTATAGTCTACTCTATAGTCTAGTCTATAGTCTAGTCTATAGTCTAGTCTATAGTCTAGTCTATAGTCTAGTCTATAGTCTAGTCTATAGTCTAGTCTATAGTCTAGTCTATAGTCTAGTCTATAGTCTAGTCTATAGTCTAGTCTATAGTCTAGTCTATAGTCTAGTCTATAGTCTAGTCTATAGTCTAGTCTATAGTCTAGTCTATAGTCTAGTCTATAGTCTAGTCTATAGTCTAGTCTATAGTCTAGTCTATAGTCTAGTCTATAGTCTAGTCTATAGTCTAGTCTATAGTCTAGTCTATAGTCTAGTCTATAGTCTAGTCTATAGTCTAGTCTATAGTCTAGTCTATAGTCTAGTCTATAGTCTAGTCTATAGTCTAGTCTATAGTCTAGTCTATAGTCTAGTCTATAGTCTAGTCTATAGTCTAGTCTATAGTCTAGTCTATAGTCTAGTCTATAGTCTAGTCTATAGTCTAGTCTATAGTCTAGTCTATAGTCTAGTCTATAGTCTAGTCTATAGTCTAGTCTATAGTCTAGTCTATAGTCTAGTCTATAGTCTAGTCTATAGTCTAGTCTATAGTCTAGTCTATAGTCTAGTCTATAGTCTAGTCTATAGTCTAGTCTATAGTCTAGTCTATAGTCTAGTCTATAGTCTAGTCTATAGTCTAGTCTATAGTCTAGTCTATAGTCTAGTCTATAGTCTAGTCTATAGTCTAGTCTATAGTCTAGTCTATAGTCTAGTCTATAGTCTAGTCTATAGTCTAGTCTATAGTCTAGTCTATAGTCTAGTCTATAGTCTAGTCTATAGTCTAGTCTATAGTCTAGTCTATAGTCTAGTCTATAGTCTATTCTATAGTCTAGTCTATAGTCTAGTCTATAGTCTAGTCTATAGTCTATTCTATAGTCTGTCTATAGTCTAGTCTATAGTCTAGTCTATAGTCTATTCGTCGAATCTATAGTCTAGTCTATAGTCTAGTCTATAGTCTAGTCTATAGTCTAGTCTATAGTCTAGTCTATAGTCTAGTTTCTATAGTCTAGTCTATAGTCTAGTCTATAGTCTAGTCTATAGTCTAGTTCTATAGTCTATAGTCTATATATAGTCTATAGTCTAGTCTATAGTCTAGTCTATAGTCAGTCTCATAGTCTAGCTATAGTTAGTCTATTAGTCTAGTCTATAGTCTAGTCTATAGTCTAGTCTATAGTCTAGTCTCTAGTCTAGTCTATAGTCTAGTATAGTCTAGTCTAAGTCTAGTCTTAGTTCTAGTCTATAGTCTAGTCTATAGTCTAGTCTAGTAGTCTAGTCTATAGTCTAGTCTATAGTCTAGTCTATAGTCTAGTCTATAGTCTAGTCTATAGTCTAGTCTATAGTCTAGTCTATAGTCTAGTCTATAGTCTAGTCTATAGTCTAGTCTATAGTCTAGTCTATAGTCTAGTCTATAGTCTAGTCTATAGTCTAGTCTATAGTCTAGTCTATAGTCTAGTCTATAGTCTAGTCTATAGTCTAGTCTATAGTCTAGTCTATAGTCTAGTCTATAGTCTAGTCTATGTCTAGTCTGTAGTCTAGTCTATAGTCTAGTCTATAGTCTAGTCTATAGTCTAGTCTATAGTCTAGTCTATAGTCTAGTCTATAGTCTAGTCTATAGTCTAGTCTATAGTCTAGTCTATAGTCTAGTCTATAGTCTAGTCTATAGTCTAGTCTATAGTCTAGTCTATAGTCTAGACTATAGTCTAGTCTATAGTCTAGTCTATAGTCTAGTCTATAGTCTAGTCTATAGTCTAGTCTATAGTCTAGTCTATAGTCTAGTCTATAGTCTAGTCTATAGTCTAGTCTATAGTCAAGTCTATAGTCTAGTCTATAGTCTAGTCTAGTTTAGTCTATAGTCTAGTCTATAGTCTAGTCTATATATATGGTGGTCATAGTCTAGTTTATAGCTTAGTCTATAGTCTAGTTTATAGCTTAGTCTATAGTTTAGCTTATAGCTTAGTATATAGTTTAGCTTATAGTCTAGTCTATAGTCCCCCAGGAGCAACGCCATAGTGCCTTTAAATTTCGTATTGGACATGTTTATCATTCAATCGTGCTCCTTCCACAACACTCTTTAATCCCAAACAATTTCGTACAACCTCTAATAGTTTAACTAAAAACTATCACAATTTAATACTTCTGGGTAATTAATTAAACAATTTTTCTCAACAAACTTTTAAACATAAAACTAGTTTGTAAAACCTTTTCAAAACTTTTCATTATTATACTCATATAGATTTCCTGTATACATTTTCTTTTGGCTTTTCCTAGTTGCCATTCATTGTTGTGTTGTTGTTTTCTTTAACAGGTATAAACTAAACAAATTGTAGTTGTTATATTATTTCTTCCCCAAAGTCTTGTGATAAATATTTATTTAAAAACGACATTCACATACACATGATTCATCTGAAGAGAGCGAAAATATATACATACATACGTGGTACATTTTTACTTAAACTTATACACATACGTGGAACAATGATTGTTTTCATAAAAGACTCATTTTTATATATTAAATATTATTGTCCTACTCTTTTCACTTGGTTCTGCAACAGGAATGGAAAATTCAGCACTATAGTACTTTTTTTAGAACTTTGATGCACCCACAACTTTTCTGGCACGTTTACTAACTTATAATCTAGTATATAGTCTAGTCTATAGTCTAGTCTTTAGTCTAGTCTATAGTCTAGTCTATAGTCTAGTCCATAGTCTAGTCTATAGTCTAGTCTATAGTGTAGTCTATAGTGTAGTCTATAGTGTAGTCTATAGTCTAGTCTATAGTGTAGTCTATAGTCTAGTCTATAGTCTAGTCTATAGTCTATGGTCTAGTCTATAGTCTAGTTATAGTCTAGTCTATAGTCTAGTCTATAGTCTAGTCTATAGTCTAGTCTAGTCTAGTCTAGTCTATAGTCTCATTTTTATATATTAAATATTATTGTCCTACTCTTTTCACTTGGTTCTGCAACAGGAATGGAAAATTCAGCACTATAGTACTTTTTTAGAACTTTGATGCACCCACAACTTTTCTGGCACGTTTACTAACTTATAATCTAGTATATAGTCTAGTCTATAGTCTAGTCTATAGTCTAGTCTATAGTCTAGTCTATAGTCTAGTCTATAGTCTAGTCTATAGTCTAGTCTATAGTGTAGTCTATAGTGTAGTCTATAGTGTAGTCTATAGTCTAGTCTATAGTCTAGTCTATAGTCTATGGTCTAGTCTATAGTCTAGTCTATAGTCTAGTCTATAGTCTAGTCTATAGTCTAGTCTATAGTCTAGTCTAGTCTAGTCTATAGTCTATAGTCTATAGTCTAGTCTAGTCTATAGTCTAGTCTAGTCTATAGTCTAGTCTATAGTCTAGTCTATAGTCTAGTCTATAGTCTAGTCTATAGTCTAGTCTATAGTCTAGTCTATAGTCTAGTCTATAGTCTAGTATAGTCTAGTCTATAGTCTAGTCTATAGTCTAGTCTATAGTCTAGTCTATAGTCTAGTCTATAGTCTAGTCTATAGTCTAGTCTATAGTCTAGTCTATAGTCTAGTCTATAGTCTAGTCTATAGTCTAGTCTATAGTCTAGTCTATAGTCTAGTCTATAGTCTAGTCTATAGTCTAGTCTAGTCTATAGTCTAGTCTATAGTCTAGTCTAGTCTATAGTCTAGTCTATAGTCTAGTCTATAGTCTAGTCTATAGTCTAGTCTATAGTCTAGTCTATAGTCTAGTCTATAGTCTAGTCTATAGTCTAGTCTATAGTCTAGTCTATAGTCTAGTCTATAGTCTAGACTATAGTCTAGTCTATAGTCTAGTCTATAGTCTAGTCTATAGTCTAGTCTATAGTCTAGTCTATAGTCTAGTCTATAGTCTAGTCTATAGTCTAGTCTATAGTCTAGTCTATAGTCTAGTCTATAGTCTAGTCTATAGTCTAGTCTATAGTCTAGTCTATAGTCTAGTCTATAGTCTAGTCTATAGTCTAGTCTATAGTCTAGTCTATAGTCTAGTCTATAGTCTAGTCTATAGTCTAGTCTATAGTCTAGTCTATAGTCTAGTCTATAGTCTAGTCTATAGTCTAGTCTATAGTCTAGTCTATATTCTAGTCTATATTCTAGTCTATAGTCTAGTCTATAGTCTAGTCTATAGTCTAGTCTATAGTCTAGTCTATAGTCTAGTCTATAGTCTAGTCTATAGTCTAGTCTATAGTCTAGTCTAGTCTAGTCTATAGTCTAGTCTATAGTCTAGTCTATAGTCTAGTCTATAGTCTAGTCTATAGTCTAGTCTATAGTCTAGTCTATAGTCTAGTCTATAGTCTAGTCTATAGTCTAGTCTATAGTCTAGTCTATAGTCTAGTCTATAGTCTAGTCTATAGTCTAGTCTATAGTCTAGTCTATAGTCTAGTCTATAGTCTAGTCTAAAGTCTAGTCTATAGTCTAGTCTGTAGTCTAGTCTATAGTCTAGTCTATAGTCTAGTCTATAGTCTAGTCTATAGTCTAGTCTATAGTCTAGTCTATAGTCTAGTCTATAGTCTAGTCTATAGTCTTGTCTATAGTCTAGTCTATAGTCTAGTCTATAGTCTAGTCTATAGTCTAGTCTATAGTCTAGTTTATAGTCTAGTCTATAGTCTAGTCTATAGTCTAGGTTATAGTCTAGTCTATAGTCTAGTCTATAGTCTAGTCTATAGTCTAGTCTATAGTCTAGTCTATAGTCTAGTCTATAGTCTAGTCTATAGTCTAGTCTATAGTCTAGTCTATAGTCTAGTCTATAGTCTAGTCTATAGTCTAGTCTATAGTCTAGTCTATAGTCTAGTCTATAGTCTAGTCTATAGTCTAGTCTATAGTCTAGTCTATAGAGTCTAGTCTATAGTCTAGTCTATAGTCTAGTCTATAGTCTAGTCTATAGTCTAGTCTATAGTCTAGTCTATAGTCTAGTCTATAGTCTAGTCTATAGTCTAGTCTATAGTCTAGTCTATAGTCTAGTCTATAGTCTAGTCTATAGTCTAGTCTATGTCTAGTCTATAGTCTAGTCTATAGTCTAGTCTATAGTCTAGTCTATAGTCTAGTCTATAGTCTAGTCTTAGTCTAGTCTATAGTCTAGTCTATAGTCTAGTCTATAGTCTAGTCTATAGTCTAGTCTATAGTCTAGTCTATAGTCTAGTCTATAGTCTAGTCTATAGTCTAGTCTATAGTCTAGTCTATAGTCTAGTCTATAGTCTTCTATAGTCTAGTCTATAGTCTAGTCTATAGTCTAGTCTATAGTCTAGTCTATAGTCTAGTCTATAGTCTAGTCTATAGTCTAGTCTATAGTCTAGTCTATAGTCTAGTCTATTAGTCTATAGTCTAGTCGATAGTCTAGTCTATAGTCTAGTCTATAGTCTATTCTATAGTCTAGTCTATAGTCTAGTTTATAGTCTAGTCTATAGTCTAGTCTATAGTCTAGTCTATAGTATAGTCTATAGTCTAGTCTATAGTCTAGTCTATAGTCTAGTCAGAGTCTGGTCTATAGTATATGGTCTCGTCTACAGCCTTGTCTATAGTCTATCAGTTAGTCTATTTGAGATCTATTTAAAATTTCAAGTTTCCATGACTTCAGCAACTATTCTATATCACTGTTGGCGTTGTTATCGTTGTTGTGTTATTGTTGCTATTATTCTTCAAAACATTTACTTCCTACACCCCAATAATATGAGAAAGCATGTCTATGTGGTGGTTTCATGGCTTTGTGTTGTTTTTGTTTTCTGTTTTGCATGCAGCATTTTTACAATCAGCCATTGACATTTGGATTACAACATGTGTTTATTATTTTCGTACTCGCTCTCTTTCTCTCTAGCTCTCTATCTCTACTCGCAGTTTACTAAAAAACTCTTCTTCATATCTCTCTATGTAACAAAGTTTTCTTATTTATTTTGTAATTCATGTCGGTTGCTCTCTATATTACTCCCATTGTATTTA
Source organism: Lucilia sericata (assembly GCF_015586225.1). Classification (NCBI taxonomy): domain Eukaryota; kingdom Metazoa; phylum Arthropoda; class Insecta; order Diptera; family Calliphoridae; genus Lucilia; species Lucilia sericata. The sequence continues at coordinate 105,065 of NW_023994151.1, read as the reverse complement.
CATTTATATTTCCTTTTTTACAACAATTTTCTTTTATCATTGTTGCTTGTTGTTTTTGTTTTTTTTTTGGGGGGGGTTCCTTGTATTAATGTCATGCGTTTCATTATCACAACGTGGACGACAGACGACGGCAACCTACAATAATTTTTTTCGTAGTTTTTTCTCTCTATTTTAAAGTTTTTCTTTAGTTTTAAATTGTGTGTTATTGTATCTCGCTCTTTTAAGAGAGTATCTTTGGTCCTTTTTATCACAAATAAAATGAACAAACAGCAAATTGTTAAAATACATATAAAAAGAAACTGCTAAAAATTTGCTATATTTTAAGTAAAGTTTTTTTTTATTTTATCTAAAACTTGTTTATTATTGTTTTTTTTTTGTCTTCTTCTTCGTCAGGGGCCCACCAGTAGTAAACATTTCAAAACAAGTTTCATTCCCACTTTATTCCTGTTTGTTATTGTTCAGCTAAAAGTAAATTTCTATAAATACTTTTAGTTCTAGTTGCGAGATTAGGGAGATAAAAAGATAATAATTTTGTTGTGTTTAAATAGTAATTGAATATTCTTTTTCTACTACTCTGCTTGTATTCCTTTTCAAGTCTCCACCTACACACCCCTTAATGTTGACAATTTTCTTGAGGGGGGAGAAATTTAATGAGTTTTCATGTTTTTTCTAATAATTGCGATAAAAGCAAATAATTACTTGTGTGTATGTGAAAGAAAAAAAATTAAAAATTTATTACTTTTCAAGCCTCGCCCTTATATTTAAGATACATATATGGATAATAAAATGTTTTGGAGCAAAATTGATAAGTTGCTCCCTTTTGATTATAAATAGAGTCATGGAAAATCTTTAAAATAGTCCTAAAATGTTTCAACTTTAAAAAAGTTCAGCTGAATGTGATTCATACTTGGATATTAGATGAGAAATTCTTTAATTTTTTTGTAGAAAGTAATTCCCATAGAAAGTATGAACTGCCTTCAAATTGTTTCAGTTATAGTTTAGTTCTAATTCGTTTTAATTCCAATTCGGTTAGTTCTAGTTAGTGTAGTTCACTTCTAGTTCAGTTCTTGTTTAGTTCTAGTTCAGTTCTATTTCAGTTCTAGTTCAGTTCTAGTTCAGTTCTTGTTCAGTTCTAGTTCAGTTCTAGTTCAGTTCTAGTTCAGTTCTAGTTTCAGTTCTAGTTCAGTTCTAGTTCAGTCTAGTTCAGTTCTAGTTCAGTTCTAGTTCAGTTCTAGTTCAGTTCTAGTTCAGTTCTAGTTCAGTTCTAGTTCAGTTCTAGTTCAGTTCCAGTTCAGTTTTAGTTCAGTTCTAGTTCAGTTCTAGTTCAGTTCTAGTTCAGTTCTAGTTCAGTTCTAGTTCAGTTCTAGTTCAGTTCTAGTTCAGTTCTAGTTCAGTTCTAGTTCGGTTCTAGTTCAGGTTCTAGTTTCAGTTTCTAGTTCAGTTTCTAGTTCAGTTCTAGCTCAGTTCTAGTTCAGTTCTAGTTCAGTTCTAGTTCAGTTCTAGCTCAGTTCTAGTTCAGTTCTAGTTCAGTTCTAGTTCAGTTCTAGTTCAGTTCCAGTTCAGTTTTAGTTCAGTTCTAGTTCAGTTCTAGTTCAGTTCTAGTTCAGTTCTAGTTCAGTTCTAGTTCAGTTCTAGTTCAGTTCTAGTTCAGTTCTAGTTCAGTTCTAGTTCAGTTCTAGTTCAGTTCTAGCTCAGTTCTAGTTCAGTTCTAGTTCAGTTCTAGTTCAGTTCTAGCTCAGTTCTAGTTCAGTTCTAGTTCAGTTCTAGTTCAGTTCTAGTTCAGTTCTAGTCAGTTCTAGTTCAGTTCTAGTTCAGTTCTAGTTCAGTTCTAGCTCAGTTCTAGTTCAGTTCTAGTTCAGTTCTAGTTCAGTTCTAGTTCAGTTCCAGTTCAGTTTAGTTCTAGTTCGTTCTAGTTCAGTTCTAGTTCAGTTCTAGTTCAGTTCTAGTTCAGTTCTAGTTCAGTTCTAGTTCAGTTCTAGTTCAGTTTCTAGTTCAGTTCTAGTTCAGTTCTAGTTCAGTTCTAGTTCAGTTCTAGCTCAGTTCTAGTTCAGTTCTAGTTCAGTTCTAGTTCAGTTCTAGCTCAGTTCTAGTTCAGTTCTAGTTCAGTTCTAGTTCAGTTCTAGTTCAGTTCTAGTTCAGTTCTAGTTCAGTTCTAGTTCAGTTCTAGTTCAGTTCTAGTTCAGTTCTAGCTCAGTTCTAGTTCAGTTCTAGTTCAGTTCTAGTTCAGTTCTAGCTCAGTTCTAGTTCAGTTCTAGTTCAGTTCTAGTTCAGTTCTAGTTCAGTTCCAGTTCAGTTTTAGTTCAGTTCTAGTTCAGTTCTAGTTCAGTTCTAGTTCAGTTCTAGTTCAGTTCTAGTTCAGTTCTAGTTCAGTTCTAGTTCAGTTCTAGTTCAGTTCTAGTTCAGTTCTAGCTCAGTTCTAGTTCAGTTCTAGTTCAGTTCTAGTTCTAGTTCAGTTCTAGTTCAGTTCTAGTTCAGTTCTAGTTCAGTTCTAGTTCAGTTCTAGTTCAGTTCTAGTTCAGTTCTAGTTCAGTTCTAGTTCAGTTCTAGTTCAGTTCTAAGTTCAGTTCTATTCAGTTCTAGTCAGTTCTAGCTCAGTTCTAGTTCAGTTCTAGTTCAGTTCTAGTTCAGTTCTAGTTCAGTTCTAGTTTAGTTCTAGTTCAGTTCTAGTTCAGTTCTAGTTCAGTTCTAGTTCAGTTCTAGTTCAGTTCTAGTTCAGTTCTAGTTCAGTTCTAGTTCAGTTCTAGTTCAGTTCTAGTTCAGTTCTAGTTCAGTTCTAGTTCAGTTCTAGTTCAGTTCTAGTTCAGTTCTAGTTCAGTTCTAGTTCAGTTCTAGTTCAGATCTAGTTCAGTTCTAGTTCAGTTCTAGTTCAGTTCTAGTTCAGTTCTAGTTCAGTTCTAGTTCAGTTCTAGTTCAGTTCTAGTTCAGTTCTAGTTCAGTTCTAGTTCAGTTCTAGTTCAGTTCTAGTTCAGTTCTAGTTCAGTTCTAGTTCAGTTCTAGTTCAGTTCTAGTTCAGTTCTAGTCAGTTTAGTTCAGTTCTAGTTCAGTTCTAGTCAGTTCTAGTTCAGTTCTAGTTCAGTTCTAGTTCAGTTCTAGTTCAGTTCTAGTTCAGTTCTAGTTCAGTTCTAGTTCAGTTCTAGTTCAGTTCTAGTTCAGCTCTAGTTCAGTTCTAGTTCAGTTCTAGTTCAGTTCTAGTTCATTTCTAGTTCAGTTCTAGTTCAGTTCTAGTTTAGTTCTAGTTCAATTCTAGTTCAGTTCTAGTTCAGTTCTAGTTCAGTTCTAGTTCAGTTCTAGTTCATTTCTAGTTCAGTTCTAGTTCAGTTCTAGTTCAGTTCTAGTTCAATTCTAGTTCAGTTCTAGTTCAGTTCTAGTTCAGTTCTAGTTCAGTTCTAGTTCAGTTCTAGTTCAGTTCTAGTTCAGTTGTAGTTCAGTTCTAGTTCAGTTCTAGTTCAGTTCTAGTTCAGTTCTAGTTCGGTTCTAATTCAGTTCTAGTTCAGTTCTAGTTCAGTTCAAGTTCAGTTCTAGTTCAGTTCTAGTTCAGTTCTAGTTCAGTTCTAGTTCAGTTCTAGTTCAGTTCTAGTTCAGTTCTGGTTCAGTTATAGTTCAGTTCTAGTACAGTTCTAGTACAGTTCTAGTTCAGTTCTAGTTCAGTTCTAGTTCAGTTCTAGTTCAGTTCTAGTTCAGTTCTAGTTCAGTTCTAGTTCAGTTCTAGTTCAGTTCTAGTTCAGTTCTAGTTCAGTTCTAGTTCAGTTCTAGTTCAGTTCTAGTTCAGTTCTAGTTCAGTTTTAGTTCAGTTCTAGTTAAGTTCTAGTTCAGTTCTAGTTCAGTTCTAGTTCAGTTCTAGTTCAGTTCTAGTTCAGTTCTAGTTCAGTTCTAGTTCAGTTCTAGTTCTAGTTCAGTTCTAGTTCTAGTTCAGTTCTAGTTCAGTTCTAGTTCAGTTCTAGTTCAGTTCTAGTTCAGTTCTAGTTCAGTTCTAGTTCAGTTCTAGTTCGGTTCTAGTTCAGTTCTAGTTCAATTCTAGTTCAGTTCTAGTTCAGTTCTAGTTCAGTTCTAGTTCTGTTCTAGTTCTGTTCTAGTTCTGTTCTAGTTCAGTTCTAGTTCAGTTCTAGTTCAGTTCTAGTTCAGTTCTAGTTTAATTCTAGTTCAGTTCTACATCAGTTTGAGTTCAGTTCTAGATCAGTTCTTGTTCAGTTCTAGTTCACTGTTAACAATATTTTACGATTAAAGCAGCGAACTAAAGAGCTTTATTTTGAAAGTTATCTTTTCTATACAAATTAGTCCATTGACCCCTTTAAAAATAAACCGAGTTTTCTAAATTCGAGCAGTCGTATAGTAAGGATTCGCAAAGTTCAAATTGATTTTTAACCATATGCTTTTAGCAATTGCATATTTTTAAATTTCCAACGAGAAAAAGCCTTTTTTTGTACATTTTTCATATACAATTATTTGTAATTTTTGTTGTTGTTTTTTTCGACTTTTTTCCATTTCTCTTCATTTACAATTCAACTACAAATTATTCAAAGATTTCCGCTATAGACCGACCACAATAGACGCCCACTTGAAAAAATTTGTGATTTTTTTCTGACAAGAAACTTCCTTAAAACCGACACAAACCAAAAAAAAAAAAAACACTCACTTAAAAAACAACCCTTTTGTAATTTATGCCCATTTTAAAGGAACGCTCCCCGTAAAAAAATGTGAGTTGTTGCTATTTTCATACGGCAAATACACACATGTCACATTCAAAAGAAAATAATACCTGAGAGTTTCTCGCCTGAGAATTTTTTCCATAAACAAAAACAAAAGACCACTTGAAAAATCATAACAATAATTTTTGCTTGTTCTTACGACTTTGATTAATACCGACCGAGCGACAGCGATAGGGATAGAAAAAAGAAATTCTTATAAAGAACAGAGACGTAGTAGAAGACACAACAAACTGGAATTGAAACTGAAACAGAAGCAGTTTAGTAAATGTTTGTATTTGTTTTTTTTTTCTTGTTCTTCTTGTTATTGTTTTCTAATTGGACTTCTAAATCTTATATGTCGTTTTTCCTTTTTTTATGTTATTTTATCTTATCTAATCCTTTTTTGTTATTTGTTATATTTACAGTTCTTTTTTGGTGTTTATTTTTTTTATTGTTTTAAATAAGTAGTAAGTGTGGGTGTGTGTGTGTTTGTGTATGTTTATTTTTATCAAAACAAACCTTTCTGTTTTCATTGTTTTTATTTCGGCAATTTTAACGATTACAGAGTAGAGAGTGTTTTGTTGTTTATCTCTCTATTTTTAACATATTGTGTTAAATAAATAACAAAATAGGGGCAAAAGTGACAAAACGAAAAACACCAGGCACGTATACAAATTTTAAAGGAAAAAACAATAACAAATCCAGTTTTTTGGTTCGAATAGATCTGTGGAAGTTGGCTCCATAGATACAGAAATTCAGCAGAAAGTAGGATGCTGCTGGTGCTGTTGGAAGCTGATGATGATGATGTTTAAAACATGTATCCTCTTTGTTTACAAACAGGGTGTGTGGATGTGTGTTTATATAAAAAAAAAAAATCACACCAAAACACGCATTTAAATGTATGCTCCTTACATTTGCCAGAATTAGGGCTGCCAATGGACTGCCTAATTTGTATATTTATCCTGTTCAAGACTCTTGATTAAAAGTTATTACTTGAATGTACCCTCATCCGTTCACTATAGGCTAATATAAACAACAGAGCTTACAAAATGTCCAAGTGGTTTAAGTGAACACCTGTCTTGCGGCCTTATTCCACGGGGGTCTTTTTCAACCACAGGGTGGGCTAGGGACGACCCATCTCCGCCTCTATGTGAGCCCTAAGGAACACTCGTGGTGGACACTGGTCCCTGTCCAAGCAATTTACCCAAGCACTTGATCTATCTAATCTCTGACCATTTCAGTACCATAGCATTCTGTCCGGTAATTTGTGTATCCTTTCTAAAGCATCCCATAACCACACTGCCGGAATGTCCTCTTAAGATTCAGCAATAGCATCTGGAGACTTGATCCATAGACTAAAGTACGAATCAATAAATTAAGACAAAGAAAAGTTATTCTTACTTACCTGACAAAGAAGGGAATTTCCATGACAACCATCTCCATACAAACCGACATACAGCTCTTTCATCATTCATACGAGTAAATAGGTTTAGAGAGGTCTGTATACTCCTGATTTATCCGTTACCACACTCAGTTAACATCAACCTATTCCCAGCATTTAACCTCCACTGAAGAGTATCTGTTGTTATGTAACAGCACCGAACTTATCTCGAAATATTGATTTCACCGTACATCCGGAAGAGACCTCTCCCTTAATCGGTACAAGACTAAGTTTCCGTGGTATCAGATAGGTATGTGCTTTGGTCAGACAGCGAGTCAAATGATTACCCCAGTTACGTTCGCACGATAATCGGTTCTTTGTAAAGGAACTTCTTGGAGTTTAACGAACAACGACCATGGATTGTCAACTCAGAAACACCGACCTTACACGGTTTATAGTTCCAACAGACTAGAGGTACTGGTAGCACCGCTTTTGCCACGAAATAACGCGCTTCAACAACAAAACATATCCCGGGAGAGGAACAATACAACTTATGGAATCAGTTCCTCGCGAACTATATTATTTTGGGCCAGGTAAACTGTTTAAGGGTAAATTGGTACTTTTGACAAAATCCCAGAATTTTGATCATCACGATAGAGTAATACAGTTTTGGAAATTTCAAAGGAAGCCTTATACCTTGGAGTCATTTGGAACTCTAAGCTCCCATGGGAAGTTAAAGCAGGGAGTTGAATGAGTAAGACGCTATAGGCCTTCTATTTTTGCAAGGCAACCTTGGGAAAAACGAATTGATAGTCGCAATGCGATCACAGAGTATCAGTCGCCCAAAAATATGATCGCAACAGTCAGCAACAACATCCTAAAAAAAAGTAGATATACAGACTTTAAGACAGCAGAAGGATTATATACTTGCTTTATTCAGCTTCCATATGACCTTCCGAATCACAATACCTGCCAGAGTCAAGACGGCGTAATCCCAGAGTGTCAGGCTCACTAAAATCTGATCGCAATGGTCATGACATTATACAAAATGTAGATATAACAAATTTAACGCTGCAAACGGATTATAAACTTGAGTCATCAAGCTTCCAAGTGACCACCCGAATCACAAGAAATGAGATGATGCAATTACAGTCTTTCTGAAGCTTCAAAAACGGTTACTTGTATTGGCTCGGTAATTTTCTCCTGTAACGTAGGTATCTTGGTCTCAATCAGATTGAGAGTTTGAGCTGTTTTCGAGGCTAAAATTTAAGCCTAGAGAAACATCCAAAAACAAAAGTCCTCGCAGCAAACGTGAGAAATCAATTCTCAATTGTGTTCACTATCTCTTCCAACATAGATGACACTGTGTCGAATTAATTTGGGTTTCAGTAAACGAGAGCATTTGGATCGAAACTGTTTCGCAATAGGATATCGAACACGATCGACGAACTGAAGTGGTCCATTATACTTGCATAATGCTAAATATGCTCTTGTTCCGTCGTTGTTCTAAATAATATTTTTTCAAAATTCGGGTGCTGTAAAGTTTCGTTCCATATTTTACAATATATTACATAGATTAACCCTTTTTTAAAGTGACCCTGCGAACACTTAACAAAAGGTCCAATCAGTTCCAATTGTTTGTATAGCTGTTTCTTTGGAGACACTTTAGAAGTATGTTTGGAGGCCGTCAACAACAACATTAATGAGATCTGATGGATATTATAATTTCCTTATCCAAACATGCCAGAAATTTTTATGGAAATTGTGGGGAAATTCCCAAATTCCATAAAACTTGATGGTATCTCTGAAACCAAAAATACAAAGTGTAAAAAGAACACAATGCAAACAAGTACAAAATAATAGTAAATGAATAAAAAAAAGTGATAATAAAAAGCAAATAACAAAAGAAGATATTAAATAAGAGAGAAAAGCCAACGAACAAACCCCCATAATAAACCAAGTGCTAGAGAGGAAAAGAGAATTTTATAAAGCAAAACGCCCCAACGTGCAATTCCCGATAATAACAAAAGCAACAACATGTTTTTAACAATTATTTATTATTTTTAAAAATACAAGAAAAGATAGAGAGGGGTATACAGAGAGTATATAAAAATCCAAGAGAGTGTTTTTATTAAAAAAATGTGCGGGTTTATTTGCATGTGTTTAAATGAGAGTCATGTGCTAACTGAACTGGTGGACTGGATGAGTGACTGAAAAATTGTTTTTTTTTTTATATATTTTTTTATTATTAAAGTGAACAAAGGCAAAATATAAAAAAAAACAAATTATAATAACCAGAGTTGTATCAAGCAGTAGAAAGAATGTTGTTGACGACATGTATGCTTATTATGATGATGCGGTTGTTTGTTGCTGACGAAGTCTACTATGAGGATGATGATGAATAATATACAAAGAAAAAAATTTATATAAAAACAAAAACAATTTTATAGAGAAATTAATTGAATATGTGTTCGGTGAGTGAGTATATACTAGAATGAGTTGAAAAAAAAAGAATTATGTCTTCTTTTGATAAAACAACAATAATAATCAGGGATGGAAAAGTAAGTACTGTTGTACTTTTATCAGTACATTTAAAAGAAGAGCATAAACTAGAGCATAGACTGGAGCATTGACTAGAGGATAGACAAAAGTATAGACTAGCGCATAGATAAGATCCTAGAATAGAGCATAGACTAGAGCATAGATTAGAGCATTAACTAGATCATTGACTAGAGCATATACTAGAGAATAGACTAGAGCATAGACTAGAGCATAGACTAGATCATAGACTAGAGCATTGAGTAGAGCATAGACTAGAGCATAGACTAGATCATAGACTAGAACATAGACTAAAGCATAGACTAGAGCATAGAATAGAGCGTAAATTAGAGCATAAATTAGAGCACGAATTAGAGCATAGACTAGAACATAGACTAGAGCAGGGATGGCAAAATTGGTACGATCGTGCTTTTTTTGATACTATTTGATGTTCAAAAATACCGTGATACTCCCGAGTCTTATTTGATACTCTCAAATTATCTTTAAAACAATGTATCATATTATTCAAATTTAAAATTACAAGAATGCTTTGGCACATATTTACAAATAATTCTCAAAAATGCATCAACTAAAAGTTCTAGAAAAAACGGCTAATAAAATTATAGAGTAATGGAATTCTCTTCAATATTACCAGAATTTAAAAGATCTACTTTTAAAACGACTTTTTTAGAAGTATGTTTTGCAAATTACCAATGCAGCTCATTGTACTTATTTTTGGCGTCATAAAATAACTCCCCAAAACAAAAATGAAATAAGTCCTCAAATTTGGGGACTTATTTCATTATGAAATAATTCCCCAATTTAAAAATGAAAAAAAGCCCCAACGAAATGAAATAACTTCCTAAATTAAAATGAAATAACACCCCATTTTTGGGGATTTATTTCATATTAAACAAATCCCTAATTTGAAAAAGAAATAAGTTCCCATTTAAAAATAACAAATTATGGAACAAGTCGGTTTTGGTGACATTTCTAAAAAAAAGTAGGTCGCTCATACTTTCGAGTGGTGCTTCAAAGTTTAATGCATTTCAGTTTAATCGCTTAATAAAGATGTCCTAAATAAACGGCCTGCGGCCGGGCGCAAGGACTTTTTACTCTATGGTATGTCCAACAACGGCTTAGTAAATATTTCCTAAATTGCCGGCCTACGGTCGGACGCAATGATTTACCACTCTATAATATGACCAACACCGGCTTCGCTTAGTAAAGATTTCCGAAATAGCCGGCCTAAAGCCGAACACTCTTGATACAAGGAGGGTGTATTCTTAGCGAAGGCGTTGTCCAATGTACCCAAAGGATAAAACCTTTGCGCCGGCCGAAGGCCGGTTATCAGATATATATTTTTTATTTCGTGTGATAAAAGTTATTTCATTTTTGTTTTGGGGAGTTATTTCGTGGGGAGTTATTTCATGACGCCCTTATTTTTATCTTGATTGACATTATATGAATATTAATCTAATTAAAAATCCGTTGTAAATATTTTATGATAAAATTACCAGAAATTTAAATTTTGCAAAAATATTCCACTTTAAAACAAATGTTTTGAAATTAGGCATTTATCCAAAGATAATATAAGAAGTTTTTGGTCAAAAATATTTGAACTTAAAAGCAAATTATTGTTTCATGTCATATTCAGAATCGGATGTATGAGTAAATATCCTATATAAGGTCTCATGGTATGGAGCGCAATGTATAGAATTTTATAGGACAATTGATTTTTTAACAAATGACACCTACGTCGGATTTTAATTTAATACATATTATGTACATATTAAAGCGATTTATTGACAATAAACATACTTTTCATCGATAATAATATTTGTAGCTCAATTATTAACGTTAAGTTGAATTTCTAAATTCATTCTCGTATAGGGCCTAGGGTCAAATGTGGCCTGAAATATTGAAATATAATAAATTGTATCATGACTGCTTTAAATTTAACATATTTACAAAGTACAATATCGGGGTAATATTTGTACTTATGGTACCTATGGGATATCATGTAACCATTTCCTTGGCCAAGAAATTATGTAGCAATTTCATCAAGTTATATCTAAAAGGTTAACATTGAGGGACGGACAAAGATTCATCATATCAACACATAATGGCTTTTCTACTTCCGTATAAAAATTTCTAAATAAAAATGTACCTAAGGAATGACCAACATGATCCTCGAAGTGAAATGTTTATCTTAATTTTTATCCAAAAAAATGATTTTAGTACTCTGAGGGCCAAAAAAGTACCCTCTGAAATATTTTTTGATACTGAAACAAAATCTCATTTTCCATCCCTGGACTAGAGCATAGAATAGAGCATAGATCGGTAGATATAGAGATCGGTTGATATAGAGACCGAAAGGCATAGAGATGGAAAGATATAGAGATCGATACATATAGATACCGATAGACATAGAGATCAATAGGCATAGAGATCGATAGATATAGATATCAATATACAAAGAGATCGATAGACATAGAGATCGATACACGTAGAAATCGATAGATATAGAGATCGATAGATATAGAGATCAACAGATATAGAGATCGATAGATATAGAGATCGAAAGTTATAGAGATCGAAAGTTATAGAGATCGATAGACATAGAGATCGATAGATATAAAGATTGATAGATATAGAGATCGGTAGATATAGCGATCGATAGATAGAAAGATCTTTAGACATAGAGGTCAATAGCTAGATAGAAAGATCTTTAGACATAGAGGTCAATAGCTAGATAGAAAGATCTTTAGACATAGAGGTCAATAGCTAGATAGAAAGATCTTTAGACATAGAGGTCAATAGCTAGATAGAAAGATCTTTAGACATAGAGGTCAATAGCTAGATAGAAAGATCTTTAGACATAGAGGTCAATAGCTAGATAGAAAGATCTTTAGACATAGAGGTCAATAGCTAGATAGAAAGATCTTTAGACATGGAGGTCAATAGCTAGATAGAAAGATCTTTAGACATAGAGGTCAATAGCTAGATAGAAAGATCTTTAGACATAGAGGTCAATAGATAGATAGATAGATAGATAGATAGATAGATAGATAGATAGATAGATAGATAGATAGATAGATAGATAGATAGATAGATAGATAGATAGATAGATAGATAGATAGATAGATAGATAGATAGATAGATAGATAGATAGATAGATAGATAGATAGATAGATAGATAGATAGATAGATAGATAGATAGATAGATAGATAGATAGATAGATAGATAGATAGATAGATAGATAGATAGATAGATAGATAGATAGATAGATAGATAGATAGATAGATAGATAGATAGATAGATAGATAGATAGATAGATAGACAGATAAATTACTCTTTGAAAAAGTTACTTGTTTTTCTAAATATCAATATCCCATCCCTGAGAACAATACTAATCAACAACAAATACACAGTTACAAAATCCAACTAAACGAACAGAAAGAGCGAGCCAACCACTCATTAACAAAAAAAAAGAGAGCCAGAGCTTGATGATTTTTATTGTATTTTTCTTTCTTTGCTCTACGTGTTGGTGATGTTTGTTGTTGTTTTTATTATTATTGTTGTTTTTATTATTATGTACACTCGTATGGTGTCATTGTAATATTTTTTCAATGGTTGGTTTTTCATATTCAGTTGCGTTTTTGACGCTGCACAGTTTGCATCACGTGAGAATAGCAAAAAAAAAAAATAAATAAAATAAAAATATCAAAAACAAATTCATAAAAATAATTAAATACATAAGCAAGCAAAAAATAGACCTTTGGATATATAAATATAAAAATACATATAAAAAAATTTATACTGAAGAAAATTATAAAAATTATAGTGTTTTATAACAAAAAAAAAGAAAGAAAATCTTTTTAGTGGAAAAACGTAACCCAACGTCGTCTATTTAAAAAAAAAGAAAAGGTGTGTGTGTGTTTAAAACCGTGTAATAAAAACAAACAAATAAGATAATGACAAATTTAGAAAAAAAGGAAGAAATTTATTAATAATTAAATACTTATAAAACCTATTTATCACCTGTGGCAAGAAAAGAAAATAATAAGAAATTGTGAAAAATTTTTATTTCTTTTTGCTATTTAGTGGCACAAAGAAGTGGAAAAATTGAAATGTGAAAGAAAGAAGAAAAAAAGTTTAAAGTGCCAACATCACCAATATTTACATACAACATCGTATAGTCGTCATCCACACACAGCCAGCAATCAAGCAACCAACCAACGAACCATTCATTTTTTTTTTATAAATTTTTTTTTTTAAATTTTTTCAGTTCAGTTTTTAGTTTTCAGTTCAAGCAAACAACAGCAACAGAGCAAATCAGCCAGCTAGCAGCAGCATGAACAAAAAAACAACAAAACAAAACCATACCAAATCAAACCAACAACAACAAGTCTAAATGTTTGACTGTCAGACAATTCCACCAACTAACCCACCAAACCGACTGCCAAACAAACAGTCATCCATCCATCCATCTCTATACAATATTCATCCATTGTATTTAAGTTTGTCTTTAGTATATTTTGTTGTTGCTGCTGCTGCTGCTTTTTTTTCGTTTCTATACAAAAATATAAAATTATCTCAGTGCTTTTTTTTTGTGTAAAGCTCTCTTTTTCCTTTATTTTTGTTGTTTTTCTTTATTTAATTTTATTATATTTTTTTTTTGTATTTTTGTTAATACTTGTTTTATACGCATTATTAAACTTGTATTGTTAAAAATACTCTTCTCTTCTTTTTTTTTCCCAATAAGTAGATAATATTTGCAAATCTCTTTTTCTTACACTCTCTCCCAGTTTTTGGTTTTCTCTGTTTCTCTCTAAGCAAATACTAACTCTCACGCCCTAAAGTTTAAAATACTTTTATTACAAATATTAGTTTACAAAGAAAGAATGTGAAAAAAATAAACGGTTTACTTGCAAATGTGTTTTTTTTTTTTTTTGAAGAAAACTTCGCTCTGATTGTGGAAAAAGTAACACTTCATTGAAAAATTTATAAAATTTTAGTTCCATAATAATTTAACAGTGTGTTGTAAAAGTAAATGTGTTTAGAAATTAGATATCAAGTGTTTAAAACCAAGTGTAAGAAAGATGTCTTCAATACCGATTCTTATAGGTTTAACCTAACAAAAAAAGAAATTTAGGAAAGCAACTCGCGAATGTGGAAAGTTTCAAAAATGTTTAGTGATATCAGGACCCAATTTCAGCTTGACAGAGGAAAAATTTCGTTTAAAATTAAATTACAAAATGGTTTAGAAAAAGAGTCCTCTTTTACGAGATCCAAAAGCGAAGAAGCTGAAACAGTTATGCCACCCTTATCTACCGCCCATTGGTATTTTGAAACGCCTTGCCAATTTTAGATGTCGTGTGATGAAAATAACTTGTTTTAACTAAACAAAAGTGGAGGAAGTGAACAACACTCCACGTAAAGACCATCAGTTCAAAGTCTAATCCGTTAATTCAAAGTCTTTCTTCAGTATTTGGCGACATAGTGCAAGTTTTTCGACCACAATTGAATCATCAGTTCCGAAAGACACAACTCCCAATCGTTCAAAGATTATCGATATAGCAACAGCTGTATTAACCGGAAGTTTTTTTTGCCAAGGAAGTTCTTCTATCCACAGCGAAACCTTTACAACCAAAGTATTTGGAAAAGTTGAGGAAACAATAGATTTTTGAGGAATTAAACGTTTCAGTTATCAGATCATAATTTGAAAATGAGCTGAAAAACAGATAATATTCCTCTATAGATTTCTCTTTGGGAGAGTGATAGATTCTAATTGATCAGATAGACGACCTATGGAATAAAACCAAAAATGAGGTAAATCGTGTCTTGTTGCAAAAAGCATTCATATAGATCTGAGGTATTCATTCCGGAAACTTTATAGAGAAGGATTTAGAATGATCTTATTGGTTTGATGTTAAAGATTGTTGTAAAACATATGAGAAACTTTCGAAAGAACACATTTCTGATTCCACGCCTCAAATCGAAAAGAGCACAAAGCCGTTCTAAAGTTCTAAAAGCTGGAAATAATGTCGGAGGGTTTTTCTTAAGAATATAATGGATATGGTGAACATTGTCCACCGCAAAACTTGTCACAATGAGGAAAAGAAGAGCTAGAATAGTTAATTTTCCTAGAGCATCATTATTAAAACAGATCTCGGAAAATGTCTCACCTCATATTTATATGACCCTGGATTTCTAGCAATATTAACAGGGATGGATGTCAAGCGAATAACGTGTTCATTCGAATTATTTCGCTTCAGACTTTGTCAGTGCTTCGATAGTTTAGAATCTCCAACTTTTCATTTGTAAATGGACATTACCGATCCATTCATTCGAAACATGTTACTCTGCCATTGCAATTCTTCATTAATTTCAGACTCAACCTCCATTATACAACGACTTCTACAGAATCCTTTGCTATGTTTGAAGTTGTATATAATGAACACTTAGACCTCTATAGGACCTTTATCAAGACATCTTATTATATGCTCTTGTAGTGCGTTACAGTCAAATAAAAGATGTTTTACGTTTCCCATACGATCTGTCATAGGTCCAATCATACAGTAAGAAGTTTTAAAGAATTTCTATCATGGTCTAAGAGAATTATGGTTCTTTTCCGTGAAAAATAGTACTTGAGCATTTTGGATGTTCTTCACCTTAGGAGTCCCACACATCCAAGGTAACAAGACATCACATTATAAGCTCTTGTAGTACGGTACAGTCAAATAAAAGATATTCTACGGATTCTTCCCCGTCAGAAGAATCCTTGTGTATCCCATACGATTTGTCATAGGTCCAATCATACAGTAAGTATGTCTATAAGAAGTCTTAACGAATTTCTATCATGACCCAAAAGAATCATGGTTCTTTTCCGTGAAGGATAGGACCCGAGCATTTTTGATATTCTTCGTCACAGGAGTCCCAATTTCCCAATATCACCCATTCGATACCACATCTAAGGGAATATGAATATGCTTTTCCGAATTAGTTTCTTTCGACAATGATCCGTTAACAATTCAATTCTCCGAATGACATTGTGTCCTGTTCAGTTCGACTAAATTGAGAATATATTTCGATCTTATTAAATTAATATTAAGATGGTTTATATGTTAAAGGTAGATGTCTCAGATGTATTTTGCGAGCGTATCTATAACGTAAAATCAGTTCGTTAGAGTGTTGTCTTAGCTGGGACAGGAAGTAAGAGGGGTGCGTCACTTTTAAGGCAGATGTCACGGATGGTTTTCGCTGTCGTCTGATGTAGAGCCAATACCCGTAACACTAACATAGTGTCGTCCCGAAGGACACGGTTTGCAGCCCTGTCCGACTATTGCTATAAGATTCGTTTAATTTATTTTTTGTAGATTCAAAGTAGATCTCAAAAACCATTAGGAAGAGTTACTTGGCCGGAACCCTAAACATAACGTAGACATAGTAAGGGGTTCGTTCCTTATGGATGAGCCTCAAGTTTTCTAACTTTAAAATATATTTTCAAGCTGTTATTATCATGAAAAAGTGGAAAAGAAGATAGAACACAATATATCTACCTCTACGGCACTTGGACGGGAGAGATATACTTCTGATTTTGTTATTATCGAATCATACATTTCAAAATTGTTAAAGAAACGGAAGACGGATGTTCTCGTTTTGATAAAATACGTTTAGTATTGACATACTAAAGATTCTTGTGAAATTAATGAGACATCAATTTTCTGCTGATCGGCTGATAAACAAACATATTGACTCAACTTTTACACTGAAAAAAATAAACTATAAAAATAAATATTATAATCTAGAGCGGTGTCAAGACACCAATTCTATACTTAGCAGGGATATAGAAACTAGATCCAATAGGATTCCATAAGTTTTATATGAACAGTACTTTCAAAAATCTCGTTAACATTAAAGGGTCACCTTTAAAATCTTCTAAACTATACCCCCTCGAAAAAATCTACACAAAAAAAAAATTCACAATTATTCACTTGTATGACGCACTGTAAGTGTATTACGGGTTTTTTGTTGTGCATTTCAGGTCTTCTTTGTTAAGAGAGAGAAAGAGAGAGAGCAAAAGAGAAATTAATACAGAGCATAAAATAATGCAATATTTGTAAACTTCCAAAGAGAGAGAGAGAAAGAGAGTGAGAGTTAACTGTTTTTGGAGCCGGATTGTGCATGCTTTTTCTATTTGGGTTTTATTTTTCATGTTTATTTTTGAAAAAACGCCCTGATTGCGCATGTTGAAACATGCTTACTACTAACAACAGCCCCTTTCTTCTTAAGCTCTCCCCTTTAGGAATTTATAGTTGAGAGAGAGATTTCTCTCTCTCTCTCTCTGTCTCTATCATTCCCCAACTCTCTGTAAATATAACAGAACGTGTGATTGTTGTGTTTTTATTAAAACTCGTGCTAAAGTGTCGTGTTTACAATATATATATATATAGGGAAACTGAAAAAAAAACAGTTTTTTTCTTCTCGGTTTTTGTTGTTTGTAGTAGATTTACACTCTTCCCGATTCCCCAATGTTTTTGGTGTTTTTTTTTTTAAGGTATTACTAGTTATTTAAGGTCTTCCTTCCTCTTCATCTCTAGCTTTAGTTTCAGCTTCATCTTGTGCTTCTTTTTAGCTGTTGTTGTTTCTGCTGCTTCTGTTGCTGATGTTGTTGTACACATTACGTGGTTTGTTGGTTTTTGTGTCGTGGTCGTTGCCGTCGTTATTTCTGGTGCGTTTCGAAAAGTTGCGTCAGTTTCACATTTACAGTCGGTTTAAAATTTCACATCACTGAAAAACAAGAAATAAATTTACGGAAAATTTTTCTTTTTTTTACTAACAAAAGCAAACAAAAAAAAAATATGAAAACTAATTATTGTAAAAATTTTATAAATTTAAAAGAAATTTAAATAATATTGTGTTGAAAAAATTTAAGAAAAATAATTCCTTTTTACTAGAAAAAATTTTATTAAATAATTTATTTTATTTTTCCTCAAAAGTTTTTAGTGCATTTTAAAGCAGTGTCTCCCTACTTCGTGCTCTCTATCTCTTTACTAAAGTGTGCCTACGTGCGTGTGTGTTTGCAATAGCAAATAATTGTGTGATTTAAAGAAAAAAAAATAATTTTTTCTTTTTTTAAAATTTACAACAATCCTTTAAAAATTAAACAATAAATCTTTCCCGAAAGAACTTTACAAACAAAATTACAACCCCACAACCAGGTAATTATTTATTTTCTTTATGTATTATTTAATATTTGAAAAAAAATATCCTTCCGTCTTGTTGCAAATGAACAAGAAAATATTACTCTTCTTTGCTAAATGTCTTTGTCCTTTTATGTCCTTTAGCAATGTGCTTGTTGTGGGAGAACCACCAACCAACACTTTTCTACAGTGATTTATTTTCTTATAAATGTGGGTGCCCAGCTTTTTTGCTCTCTCTTGCAGAATTGTGTTTTTTTTATTGCTAATGTCACATCAAGTTTTATTTTTAATCATTTACTCTATTACTCTCTTTATATATAAAATGTTCTCTCTCTCTTTCTGTGTATTCATTATTTATTCTTCCTTTTTGCTAAAAGGTCCTGCTATAAGTTGGAGTAGTGGTGTGTGTGTGTGCAGGATTATTATTTTTAGTGTAATTTATTTTTGGCCGGGGCTAAAATGTTAGTGTGTGATTAATTTCCATATTTATGATTCTAGACTGAAAAAGAATTATACATAAAAAGTTATATGAGAAATTAACACATTCATTACAGTGCTGGGAGTGTTTAATAGAGATTTTAAAGAGGTGTTGGTTTATAAAAATCTATTTTTTTTCATATAATTTTTGTAAAAAATAATAAATTTCTCTGTACGACCAATAAAGTTAAGGTTATGTTGAGTATTCGACAAGTGGAGATAGTGGTTAACTTAAGTTCCAATTGTTCGATCGCATTCAACAGGGGCATGTGAATATCATCTTGGAACAGGAAGTGAATGTAATTGAGATTACATTTGGACCTTACCACGTCCGATGTGAAAGCCTGGAGGAATGCTAAACAGTGTATATGTTAATGGTCGACGTGTTAGATGTTTTTCGCTGCCTAAATCTATAAAGTATCATCTAAGTTGGGATAGGGAGTGAAAGGTAAAAGCTTTGAGAGTTGCGACATTTCCATAATTAATGGTCGACACATTGTCGGACTAAAGACATAGATTGTAAGCATAGAGTGAAAAGCAAAAGCTTTTAGAGTTGCGACATTTTTATATTTTATAGACAACACATTGTCGGACAAAGGACTTGTAAAAATTTCCTATAGTAATTATCATTCTTCCATCTCCATATGTTTCTTTTCCATTCAGTCTACTATAGTAGACTGAAGTGTACTACTAGATGTTATAACATCTACGTACGGAATCCAATTATGGAAAACACTAAGCAATACCTGAAAAGATCTTATACAGCACTCCATCTATATCCATCTCAAAGTGACAGACCTTCTTTCCCAGCATTCCAAATTACGTCTTGACTGTTCTATACAAGAATAGATCTTATACAGAACTTCTTTCATATCTATCTTAAAGTGAAAAGCTTTTCTTTATTAAGAGATAGTTAGAAGGCTAACTTCATTTGGTTTTTGTAGTTGTAACACCTATGACTATAATAATGAATTCGTAAGTTCTACATTGAGTTCCAGCTCTAACAAAAGTGCTACTTCTACAGGATTCGTATAATGCGACAGTTAAATATGTGGCTGGGATCATGAGAACCCTGACCACATGCTGGACACTCATTTATGCTAGAAATAGTCCAATTTTGCATGACAGATTTACTTCTGTTTCCGCGGAATTGATGACATCTCATTAATTCTTGTTTAAAGCTGGTGTATATGTTCTCCTTCTATAAATGAAGTTCCTTTTACTGACTTATTTGGCTGGCCACTCATTTCTGCTATAACTGCCCTTGTTTTGAGTGGCAGGTTTACTTCTGTTTCCGAGGAATTGATGAATGTCGTTTAAAGCTGTCGTACATAAGGTATGATCTAATGGATTCTATAAATGACTTCATAAGTATGTTCTTCTATAAAAGAAGACCCTATTACTGACTGACTTGCTTCGGCCAGTGGCGTACTGGGTTAGCATCCCATCAAGAATAGCCAATATTTGTCTTAAGAGAGTATAAGTTTCGATAAAGAGATTAGATTCTAGACGTTTTTACAAGGTTCGCAGACTCATTTGCAAGAATTTGCTTCAATGATTTCTTTGCAAAACGTCCAGAGCAATGAACTTGGTAATCCCCCTCAAACTAAGAGCTTTCGTCTTCTAGAGAACATAAAATGAAAGTTTGTTCCCTGTCTCTACGACTTTTATTAAAGGGGACTTTTGGGCAGCTACGATCTTTAATGCCACTAAAGTTTAAGATTGATCGGTCATGAAGCTGGCTCATCCTGCTACTTTACAATGGCAGCGAACTTTTGGCAACCTAATTTTATTGAATCATTTCGGTGAACATTATTTTAAGATTTCCTTAAGAAAGAATGACAGACTGTTTCAAACATTTCTATCGCTTGCAAACCAAAAGACTCCATAATCGTTAGCCATGATCACTCCATTATATTCTGCTCAAAAAATCGGGGAGTTGTTACAAGACTATGTGATCTGAAAAGTAGATGGTAAAGAACATTGCTGACATTGTCAAACACTTAGATTAGCCAAGGATCATGTAATCTATTCTCTTGCAAGACTTCTCCGCCTCTCTCCACTTGCTTAAACGATGTATGATCTATGTAGTCAATCAGATGTTGCCAATGATCGTGTAATGAAGGCATTCATGGAACCCTTCCTTAGATAAACATCATTAACAAAAATTGCTAACGCATTAATATCACATGTTGCCAATGATCGTAAACGATCGTCAGAAGTGATCGAAATCATTCTCTTGGTTCTCAAAATTTGGTAAAAATGTTTGATTTGAGTTATAAAGGAAGTTTGAGCTAATAATAACTTACGGTTAAATAGTGCAGTTGTTCTAGTTTACCATTATTTAACGATTACCTTCGATGACTAGAAACCATCTTAATCATTCAAAGTTGGTTCTTCCTTAAGGCCATTCTTATGACAGATCCATAGAACTATTCATTTATAATAACCTTTACTTCGAAATCATTGTTCAAATATAAAACTAACTCACAACAATTCGAATTGCTTACACATAAACCTTCAAAAACTAATAATAACAAATACAAGGTCCTTTCACAATCATACCCAATGGAACATTTTATTATTTACCAAACCAGTTAACACAACATTGGAAACCTCTTATTAACAAAAGAAACACATCATATTTTTTATGTCTGAATTTAGTAAAGTGTGACCGAACAAACAACTTGTATGCTAGAAAATTTAACAAAAGATTCAGGGACATTAAGCAGGAGAAGAAGAGAATGGTGTCCACCTCTCTCTCTCAAAATTCCTATTTATATTAGATGGTATGTGTGAAATACAAATCAACAACATACCACTAAGATTGTTGCTTAAATGTACTGAGCGGGCCGGGCTGTCACTCACTCCTTAGTATTTATGACCAACATAAACATGAGGAAGACTACTCAGTTATGCCAGAGTACGAGATGGTGTAAGAATTTACCACGAAACGTGACTTTTTCAATGAAATTATAAAACATTTCATTAACGTTGAGTTCAGATCTGTAAAAAAACAATTTTGCAATATATTTTCTTTAGAATTGGAGGATGTTTTTTGTTTTTATTTTTTGCCAGAAATCTCCCCAAAGAAGTTGTGGGTTTTATATTTCTGAGGTTTAGCCTTCATAATAAAGTCTTTTTAGTGTTGAATCATACTTTAATACACATGCAAAATGTATTGACGGACAGACTTATAGATAGAAAAACTCGACAGACAGACAGACAACCCCAACATAAGACATACGAGAACCAAAGCAAAGACACAACCAGAGAAGCACATTTAAGAAGAGGTATTAAATTTTTTTTAAAAAGAATTTGCATTTTTGCTTAATTAAATGGAAATAATTACACATATACACACACACACACTCTAACAATAGAAACCCTGAAAAGAATCCTTAAGAATTTTTTTTATAGATTTTGATAGAAATAAAATACCGAAAAGGGAAAAAACACAAATAAATTGATTTGCTCAAAATGTGTATGAAAAAGGATACTCTATACACTGGGATAACAGTTTAACACACACTCTCTCTCTCTCTTCTATATACATTTTCACAAAGAGAGTGACTTAAAAGCATAATAGTACTCGTATGTAGTAACATAAAACTTAACTAAGATTTATTGTTATTATTACTATTATTGTTGCTGTTAAATGTCAAGGGAATTGAAAGAAAATCTCTCGAAACATAAAAGAATTTAATTTTTCCTTTTTATTTTCATTTCTTTCTCTTTTTTTCGTCCTTTTAAAAAGGGACTTTATTGCCCTTTAAAAAGCAGAAATATTAGGAAATAATAGAAAAATGGGGTAATAAAGGACTTAAGTAGTTAATAGGTATTATTAGTATAAAGATCCTTTTCCATAAGGGTCATACTTCAGAAAGAATTTGGATTATAGTAAAATAATCCCCATATCTTTTGTGCAAATGTTATAAAGTGTGTTTAAACCTCAAACAATATAAACCAGAGATTATCTTTAGAAATCTTATATGGAATTATAGGAAAGTATCTAGGATCAATGTTTAAAAGTCCAAACCGAAATATTAATTAAAGATATTCGACTGGATTAGTCAAGCTGCTGGTTCAAACTGCTATATTACAGTGATTCGATCTTCTACATGATCATTATTCAAACATTTTATATAAAGGAATGACAGAAGGAGTGTCACGTTGTTTTATCGCTTAGATCAAGTTGTAATTTAACAAGTTGCCAAATAACGGACTCAATGATCTTCCCTTAAACAATTATGATCTTCTGCCCAATGATCTGGAATTCATCCATTTGCAACACTACTCTTATTCTCTTTACTTGAGTGATCTGGGCATAATTGCATATGAAGAAGTATGGCTGACATTGTCAAATCTTCTTCTCAAAGATCATGTAGTGAGATCATTTGCAAGATGATGACAAGCGGAAAGTGTAAATAAAGAAGAACAGCTGATATTGTCAAATACTTAGATCTTGCCAAGGACTATAGAAACCATTCTCTAGCATCTCTCTCTTTCGATCTTTTAATTGATAATTTTTAAACACTTCAGATCACATAGTATTTTAAAAAGCAGAGAGGAAAAATATTGTCTTGAAAAGGAAACGACTTAATGATCTTCCATGATCTTCTATCTAAAAAGTATATAGTCTCCGATCATTTAGAAGACAACTCTTTTTCTAACTTGCTTGCGTGATCTAGACAGAAAGAGCATATGGAGAAGAATGGAATGACGGACAATATCACACAGTTTTATTACTCAGATTACATAGTTTTTAACAAACAGAGAGAGAGAGAGAGAGAAAAGATTTCTTGCAATGTAACGGACTCAGTGATTCAACAATGAAGATATTCCATGATCCTCTGTCCATTATAATCATGTAGTCCGATCATTTGCAAGACAACTCTTTTTCTCTCCGCTTGTTAAAATACTGTGTGATCTGAGCTGAAAGTGTAAATGGAGAACAACAGCTGATATTGACAAATACTTAGATCTTGCCAAGGACTTTAGAATGAGCTCTTTGAACATTGGTCATGATCTTCTAATATCTCTCTATTGTCTTCAATCCAAAGATCATTAAGTCATTTCCTTTGCAAAACATCTCTTTTTGTCAACTCTTTCTCTCTGCTTGTTGGAATACTGAGCTGTAAATGGAAGAGAACGGCTGACATTGTCAAATACTAAGATCTAGTTAAGGATCATAGAAACCGATCTCTCTAGACTTCTCTTACTCTCTCTCTATAAAGTCTCTTGAGTTGCTGTTTCTTGTATTGATTCGATGTGTTAAAGGCTTCTTTCACTTTATCTCAATTTCTGATTCCGTAAATCATGACTTGAGTGCTTAATGATCAAAAATTGTATTTCGAACTTAATTTCGGAATTTCGATTTTCGAAATTAAGTTAGAATTTTTCGATATTCATACAAATTTAACTTTAAGTCTTTATCAAAATAATTTTCTTATTTTTTGTGGTTTCCACTAGAAATTTAAGATTTTCGAACTTTTGAAATTATGTTCAAATTTTTTTAAAATATTTTAAATTTAAAGAGTTTACTTATGATTATGTCTAAAAACTACAGAATTAATCATTTTTATCAAATTCGAAAATTCGAAATTAAGTTCGAAAATTAGAATTTATTTGCTGAAATATGTTAAATTTGATGTGTTTACTTAAGATTTAGCTTAAAAACTATAGAAATAAAGATTTTTAAATAATTTCGAAAATTCGAAATTAAGTTCGAAAATGCGAAATTAAGTTCGAATTTTTCAAAATTCATAAAATTTGTAGAAATATGTAAAATTTTTTGAATTTATTAAAGATTTAGCTTAAAAACTATAGAAATATGGTGTTTTTAACAATTTCGAAAATTCGAAATTAAGTTCGAATTTTTCGAAATTCAGAAATTTTCTGAAATATGTTACATTTTTCGAATATACTTAAGATTTAACCTAAAAATTATAGAATTAGGTTTTTTCAGCAATTTCGAAAATTCGAAATTAAGTTCGAATTTTTCGAAATTCACAAAAATTATCAAAATTTATAGAAAATTTATGTACAAGTCTTCTACTTAAAAACTTTAATAAAAAATTACTTAAAATTTCAATATTTTTCTAAATATTCAAGTTTCGAACTTAAAGAATTTGACTCCTTTTTAATTGAAATTTGAAAAAAATACTTGAAAATCAAATTATTTAATGACTTAATTTTCTTTAAACTTTTTCTATAATTTTTGTTTATTTTCATTGGTAATTTGATAGTTTTTCAAGCTTATTTACTTACAGATCGTCTTAGCTTAGAAAAGAAGGATAGATGTGTCCCCCCACTTCAATTGTTTTCATATTTTTCTTTTTATTACATTTTATTACTTCTCTACACTTGAAAATTATTTAAACTAATTTTTTCAAAAGACTGTTTAAGATTTATTAAAACATTTGTTGTTGTTGTTTGTTTACTTTATAAATATGTTTTTCTTTCACGACTTCTTTCTATAGTTCTTATCATGTTGCTGCTGCATTTAGTTTTTCTTTGGTCTTTTTTAATTTTCTTCATAATTACAGAGTTATGAAGCTGAAAATTGTTGTTATTGTTATTATTGCATTTATAAGTTATTTCTTTTTATTCCTCCTACTTTACGTCTACAACTTTGTTTTTGTTTTTTTTTCTCATACAACTTAATTCTAAGAATTTTTCAACATTATTTTCTTAATTCAAACTCTATAATTTTGATTTTAAAGGAATTTTTGTTTGTTTTTTACTCCTCTTCTAAGTTTTTCTTGTATTTTCTTCCATCATTAGTTTTTATAGTAGTGTGTGAGTGTTTTTTTTTTTTTTTGTTTAAAATGCTGTTAAATGGTGCTGCTGGATTTTTTGAATAGACTTAATTTTGTGTGACTTGAAAAATGTGTCTGTCTGTCTGTCTGCCACAAACAAAAGGGGGAAAATTATTTGTAAATAAAAGTGGAAGAGAAGAAAGAAATTAAAATAAAAATGCATAAATCAAATAAAAATAAAATTAATAGTGTTGAAATAATTACAAAGAAGTGTTTGTATGTAATTTATAAAAATGTTGTTTAAAAAATACAACAAAAACATAATACTTTCAAACAAATTTAATAAATTGTTAAACATTTGAACAAATAACTTTGTCATTGTTTATATTTTGATAAATATACAAAAAATTTATGATTTTTGAAAACAAATTTTGGTTGTAAATACAAAATTTTCAACAATTTCGAAAATTCGAAATTAAGTTCGAATTTCGTTTTTATAAATTTTTGTCACAAAATATGGTTATTTGAACTTTTTAATATTTAAACCTGTTTATTTGACAAATTTACAACAATTTCGAAAATTCGAAATTTTCGAATTTCATAAAAAATATTTTTTTTCTCTCTTTAATATCGTAAATTAAAGAAATTGTGTATTTTGAAGTTTTTTTAAACACTTTCAAAAATACGAAATTAAGTTCGAATTTTTCGAACATAGATTTATTCAGGACAAATGGGTTTTTTGTCCTTTAAAATTTAAAATAGTACAATATTTTCTTTATATCCTTGTAATTTTGCAGTTTTTTTTAACAATTTTCTAAAATTCGAAATTAAGTTCGAATTTTTCGAACATAGATTTATTCAGGACAAATGGGTTTTTTTTTGTCCTTTAAAATTTAAAATAGTACAATATTTTCTTTATATCCTTGTAATTTTGCAGTTTTTTAACAATTTTCGAAAATTCGAAATTAAGTTCGAATTATTCGAACATCATTTTATATCACAAAAATCATTTTGAACTTTTAAAAATATAAAATTATAAGATATTTTCTTTATATCCTTGTAATTTTGCAGTTTTTTTAATAAATTCGAAAATTCGAAATTAAGTTCGAATTATTCGAACATCATTTCATTTCACATAAAATCGTTTTTAACTTTTTAAAATATTAAATTATAAAATATTTTGTTTGTATCATTATATTTTGCAGTTTTGTAACAATTTCGAAAATTCGAAATTAACTTCGAACTTTTTCGATTATCAAAATTTTCACCGAAAATCTCTTATTTTTGCTATAGTATAACAAATTATTTTAAATTTTGTTTATATCTGTGTATTTGGCATTATTTTCACAACTTCGAAAATTCGAATTTTTCGAACATTAAAATTTTTCACAAAAAATCGTTTATTTACGTTTTACTACATGAAATACGTTTTCACTTTGTTTAAATCTGTGTATTTTTCCATTTTTTCATAACTTTGAAAATTTAAAATTAAGTTCGAATTTTTCGAACATTAACATTTTTCACTAAAAATCGTTTATTTCAGCTTTAAGCTATAAAAAAACATCAAATTTCAGTTATATTGGCATTTTTTGCAATTTCGAAAATTCGATATAAAGTTCGAATTTTTTCGAACATCAAAGTTTTCACCTAAAATCCTTTATTTACGCTTTAGTGTAATAAATTACTTAAAATATTGTTTATATCTGTGCATTTGGATTATTTTCATAACTTCGAAAATTCGAAATTAAGTTCGAATTTTTCGGATATTAAAATTTTTCACTAAAAATCGTTTATTTCAGCGTTAAGCTATAAAAAAACATAAAATTTTAGTTATATTGGCATTTTTTTGCAATTTCGAAAATTCGAAATTATGTTCGAATTTTTCGAATATCAAAATTTTTACCGAAAATCATTTATTTACGCTTAAGTACATAAAATAAAATTCGAAATTAAGTTCGAACATTTTCGAACATGAAAATTTTCACGAAAAATAGTTTATTTTAGCATTAATTTATAGAATGACATTAAATTTGAGGTAAATTGTAAATTTTGGTCAATTTCGAAAATTCGAAACTAAGTTCGAATTTTTCGAAAATTTTAAAAAATCGCTATTTTTACTCATAGACTTAAGTTTTTTTTTTTAAATTTTCGAATTTGTAGCTTAAATAGTCTTTAATTTTAATTTTCGAAAATTCGAAATTAAGTTCGAAAATTCAAAATTAAGTTAAATTTTTTTGAAATTCACTAATAATCAGTTCCTTAACATAAAATTAAATATTTTCGAATATTCGAAACAAGTTTAAAGTTTCTTTGCTTGCATGTATCCTTTGGCCTTTAAACTATTCCTTAGTTCACTTATTATATGTCTCTCTGACCATTATTTGTCTGTCTGTCTTTCATTTTCAATTGTGTAAACGTTTGATAATGTTGCTATTGTGTTTCTTTTTATAGTTTTGACACTAGAAACGAAGCATGAAATTAAATTTGTGTTTATTTTCTAAAAAGTAATAAAACAATTTTTATGTAAAAATTACATAAAATTGTTTTATTTTTTCCATAAGACAAAATGACAGGATATTATTTGTCTAAAGTGACGGTAACTTCTTTTTTCATTTTGTTACTTTTATTGTTAGAAAAGGTGTTAATGAAAACATAAAAATAACACACAATTAAACGTGAATAGGAAAGGAAAAAAGGGTTATTTTTTCTAAACAATTGTCGGCATTTTAAATGACTTTGTGCATGACATTTTCTCCTAGAGAAGTAAAAGAATTCAATAGATTTTTTCTAAAGAATCTAAAACGTTATTTATTGTATTTTTTGCTTTAAGCAATAAATTTGTCTTATTAGTCTTTTTGAAATTTCTCCTCAAACTTTAATTTTATGAATTTTCCTTGTGAAAATTTTATTACTAAAACACTCAGACACACACAGCTCATTGCATATGTAAATTCTATGTATTTAGAGTAAAAGATAATTAGGTTCACTTTACAATTAACACGTTTGGAAGTCTAGAAGACCTCATGGTATAGTTTGTGATACTTTTTTTTTCTTCATTTTCACATCACACATTTTCCATTCATATTTATGTTAATAGAATTTAAATGAAAGAAAATTGTGTGTGTGTTTCTGCGTATTTTAAACTAATTGGCAACGCATGAAATAACCTGATAATAATCCATATACATATATGCAGACTCAGCTTTTCTCCTTTAAACATAATTAGTTCAAAGTAACCGGGAAGTGGTCTAAAATAAATTTTATCTATCAGACACTTGTCTAAAGAAATCTAACCAAAGTCTTCTACACACACACACACAAAATAAATAATAATAATTAACAGCTCATTTTTGTGTTGTATTTGTGGCCATAACATATATCGAGTCTAAGCTAGGTTTTGTCTATTATCTCTATTTATGAGTCAGTATTTCTTTTTTTTTAAACTATATTTAAAAATAAATTTACAAACATACACCTGGCTTGTCAAAAATAATTATAGTTTTCTTTTTAAATATGTTTGACCTGTATTTTTATTTATTAGCAAATAATAGCAACAACAACAACAACAATTTAAACAAAAAGCAAATTATGAAATATGAATCTAATGCCTTTGTATGTTTGAATAACAGAAAAAACAGCAAGGAAATTCTCTTTAAATGCCAACAAATAATAACTACAAAATAACCTTGTATTTACTCTTGTATTTCAATATAATAAGGCACACTTGTGCTTATACAACTAAGAGCACTTAACTAGTTTAGCTTAACTACAGTTTAGTCTGTAGTCTGGACTATAGTCTGATCAAATGCATTTTGTCTTGTCTAAAGTGTAGTGTGTTCTATTGCAAGAAGTCTGGTCTATAGTCTCAAGTCTGGTTATAT
This sequence comes from Lucilia sericata, assembly GCF_015586225.1. Lineage (NCBI taxonomy): Eukaryota > Metazoa > Arthropoda > Insecta > Diptera > Calliphoridae > Lucilia > Lucilia sericata. Next base: position 76,132 of record NW_023994151.1, on the reverse strand, counting down.
TGGAGACTATAATCTGGTCATTAGTGGAGGTTATAGTCAGGTCTGTAGTTGCAGCTAGTCTGGTCTATATGTATATTCTGGTCTATAGTCGAGGCTATAGTCTGATCTATAATCTAATATATAGTCGAGGCTATAGTCTGGTCTATAATCGAAGATATAGTCAAGGATATAGTCTGGTTTATGTTTTGACTATAATTTGGTCTATAATCTTGACTATACTTTGTTTCTATAGTCTGATCTATAATCTAATATATAGTCGAGGCTACAGTCTGGGCTATAGTCAAAGATATAGTAGAGGCTATAGTCTCGCTTATAGTTTTGAACTATAATTTGGTCTATAATCTTGGCTATACTCTGGTCTATAGTCGAGACTATAGTCTGCGTCTATAGTAGAGGCTACAGTATGTCTTTAATACCAAGTCTGGTTCAGTTCTAGTTCAGTTCTAGTTCAGTTCTAGTTTAGTTCTAGTTTAGTTTTAGTTCAGTTATAGTTCAGTTCTAGTTCAGTTCTAGTTCAGTTCTAGTTCAGTCAGTTCTAGTTCAGTTCTAGTTCAGTTCTAGTTCAGTTCTAGTTCAGTTCTAGTTCAGTTCTAGTTCAGTTCTAGTTCAGTTCTAGTTCAGTTCTAGTTCAGTTCTAGTTCAGTTCTAGTTCAGTTCTAGTTCAGTTCTAGTTCAGTTCTAGTTCAGTTCTAGTTCAGTTCTAGTTCAGTTCTAGTTCAGTTCTAGTTCAGTTCTAGTTCAGTTCTAGTTCAGTTCTAGTTCAGTTCTAGTTCAGTTCTAGTTCAGTTCTAGTTCAGTTCTAGTTCAGTTCTAGTTCAGTTCTAGTTCAGTTCTAGTTCAGTTCTAGTTCAGTTCTAGTTCAGTTCTAGTTCAGTTCTAGTTCAGTTCTAGTTCAGTTCTAGTTCAGTTCTAGTTCAGTTCTAGTTCAGTTCTAGTTCAATTCTAGTTCTAGTTCAGTTCTAGTTAAGTTCAGTTCTAGTTCAGTTCTAGTTTAGTTCTAGTTCAGTTCTAGTTCAGTTCAGTTCTAGTTCAGTTCTGTTCTAGTTCAGTTCTAGTTCACTTCTGTTCTAGTTCACTTCTGTTCTAGTTCACTTCAGTTCTAGTTCAGTTCTAGTTCAGTTCTAGTTCAGTTCTAGTTCAGTTCTAGTTCAGTTCTAGTTCAGTTCTAGTTCAGTTCTAGTTCAGTTCAAGTTCAGTTCTAGTTCAGTTCTACTTCAGTTCTAGTTCAGTTCTAGTTCAGTTTTAGTTCAGTTTTAGTTTAGTTCTAGTTTAGATCTGTTCTAGTTCTGTTCTAGTTCATTTCTATTTCAGTTCCAGTTTCGTTCTAGTTTAGATCTGTTCTAGTTCTGTTCTAGTTCATTTCTAGTTCAGTTCCAGTTTAGTTCTAGTTCAGTTCCAGTTTAGTTCTAGTTTAGTTCTGTTCTAGTTTAGTTCTGGTTCAGTTCAAGTTCTTCCTCTAATTCAGTTCTAGTTCAGTTTTAGTTCTAGTCGTAGTATATCTAATCATAATTTTGACTATAATCTTGTCTATAGTTTCGATTATGGTGTTTGAATAAACTGTTCGTATTATTCCCTGTTCGTGTTAAACCCTGAATCTTAATAGTAAATATTTTCCAATGCTTGTTCTTTTTCATTCATGTTTTTGTTGTTGTTAAGACTTAACAAAAAAAAACTAAATATTCTAAATACTACATTAATACAATAAATATTTCTATGGACTACATGCAACAACGCGAAAATTTCTAAGAATTGCAAATGTTTGTTGACCGACCGACCGTGTAAAACCGACATACATACACATGGATGGACGGACAGGCGGATAATAAAAATAAGTAAACAAAGAGATAAACACAAAGAAACAGCAAAAAAATACAAACATTAAATAATTTCATTCAGTTTTTGTTTTATTCCTACAAGAACCTGGACAGACACATTGACTTTGTTTTCTTGCTTCCAACATAGTATTTGTTGTTAATTATTATTAAATTCAATAGATAATATTGTTTTTGTTACGACATCGAAAGGAGTTTTTGCATTTTTTTGTTTCTGCTCTCTTAAGATCATCGACCCTCTCTTAAAAAGTCAATATTTTCTAGTTATCACTAGATTGTAATATCACATACCTTTCTTCCAGTACATATTGTCTACTTGTTTTCTTTTCTTTGATCCGCAAAAAGAAAAACAAACCCTTAATGGTTGTTCTTAGGTAATATATGTATTGTTTGGTCTGTTGTGGTACGTGTTTTAACCCCGTGGTGTGTCTCAATGTCATTGCTCTCAGGTTCCGTTTAAACAGCTGCTACTTGAGTCTGCTGCTACTTCTTCTGGTGGTCATCAGCTGCTTAATTGTATTTCATTTCTGTTTAAACATCTCATAAATATAGTTTTTTATAGGTGACAAGTTAATTTATTAGAGAATTTTATTTAATAAGGCAATTTATAAACAAAAACGTACTTTTGAAAATGGGAATAGGTACCTACCTACTAAGTAATTTTGAATAATTATTGAAATAATTTTTAAAGATCATTATTAGATCACTTCTAGATAAATTTTAATTCAGTTCTAGGTTAGTCCTAGTTCCGTACTAGTTCAGTTTTAGTTTTAGTTCTAGTTCAGATCTAGTTTAGTTCTAGTTCAGTTCTAGTTCAGTTCTAGTTCAGTTCTAGTTCAGTTCTAGTTCAGTTCTAGTTCAGTTCTAGTTCAGTTCTAGTTCAGTTCTAGTTCAGTTCTAGTTCAGTTCTAGTTCAGTTCTAGTTCAGTTCTAGTTCAGTTCTAGTTCAGTTCTAGTTCAGTTCTAGTTCAGTTCTAGTTCTAGTTCTAGTTCAGTTCTAGTTCAGTTCTAGTTCAGTTCTAGTTCAGTTCTAGTTCAGTTCTAGTTCAGTTCTAGTTCAGTTCTAGTTCAGTTCTAGTTCAGTTCTAGTTCAGTTCTAGTTCAGTTCTAGTTCAGTTCTAGTTCAGTTCTGGTTCAGTTCTAGGTTCAGTTCTAGTTCAGTTCTAGTTCAGTTCTAGTTCAGTTCTAGTTCAGTTCTAGTTCAGTTCTAGTTCAGTTCTAGTTCAGTTCTAGTTCAGTTCTAGTTCAGTTCTAGTTCAGTTCTAGTTCTAGTTCAGTTCTAGTTCAGTTCTAGTTCAGTTCTAGTTCAGTTCTAGTTCAGTTCTAGTTCAGTTCTAGTTCAGTTCTAGTTCAGTTCTAGTTCAGTTCTAGTTCAGTTCTAGTTCAGTTCTAGTTCAGTTCTAGTTCAGTTCTAGTTCAGTTCTAGTTCAGTCTAGTTCAGTTCTAGTTCAGTTCTAGTTCAGTTCTAGTTCAGTTCTAGTTCAGTTCTAGTTCAGTTCTAGTTCAGTTCTAGTTCAGTTCTAGTTCAGTTCTAGTTCAGTTCTAGTTCAGTTCTAGTTCAGTTCTAGTTCAGTTCTAGTTCAGTTCTAGTTCAGTTCTAGTTCAGTTCTAGTTCAGTTCTAGTTCAGTTCTAGTTCAGTTCTAGTTCAGTTCTAGTTCAGTTCTAGTTCAGTTCTAGTTCAGTTCTAGTTCAGTTCTAGTTCAGTTCTAATTCTAGTTCAGTTCTAGTTCAGTTTCTAGTTCAGTTCTAGTTCAGTTCTAGTTCAGTTCTAGTTCAGTTCTAGTTCAGTTCTAGTTCAGTTCTAGTTCAGTTCTAGTTCAGTTCTAGTTCAGTTCTAGTTCAGTTCTAGTTCAGTTCTTAGTTCAGTTCTAGTTCAGTTCTAGTTCAGTTCTAGTTCAGTTCTAGTTCAGTTCTAGTTCAGTTCTAGTTCTAGTTCAGTTCTAGTTCAGTTCTAGTTCAGTTCTAGTTCAGTTCTAGTTCAGTTCTAGTTCAGTTCTAGTTCAGTTCTAGTTCAGTTCTAGTTCAGTTCTAGTTCAGTTCTAGTTCAGTTCTAGTTCAGTTCTAGTTCAGTTCTAGTTCAGTTCTAGTTCAGTTCTAGTTCAGTTCTAGTTCAGTTCTAGTTCAGTTCTAGTTCAGTTCTGGTTCAGTTAAAGTACAGTTCTAGTTCAGTTCTAGTTCAGTTCTACTACTAGTTAATGTTCCTAACTTTTTTATACATTTTATGTCTTATTGTGAATTATTACAGTTCTCTCGATTTGTGTATATTTCTAAAATATTTTTATTAATACCCTTTCTCATTTCTTCTCTTTCTCATTACAGATCCACCAAATAAAATTAAAAATTGAAAGTAAACTTCTAACAATAATTAAAAATTCTCCAACACCAAATTATAGAAAACTACCCCACAAGACAAAAAACAAACCTATTTTTTAGCAATAAAAAAAAACAAAATTGATTTAAATACAAAACAAAAATATTTTTGTAAATCATAAAAAAAATTGCTGAAAAAAACCCACAAAACAAATTTGGAATCACAGTGATATTTGCAAAAGGCAAAAATACAAAAAAATCAACCTGCAAAATCACCAGCAACAGCATCATCATCATCAAACAGCGTTAGTAGTGGAACAGTAGTTCTTTAACACTTTCTTTCCAAACTGATATGGCGGAGGGTTTAAAAACGCTCCTAGAAGCTGCTCAATATATTGAGCGGCAGGAGAAATTGAACTTATCACCACAGGCCACAGCAATACCGGCAATACTCAATGAGCAGCAACGCTTCATAGTGCATGCGTATGATGCAACAATTGCCAACAACAACAACAACAATAGTAATACCACAACAACGACAACAACTAATGGCCATCATAATGGTGGTGGCATTGGCGGCAGCATAAATATACGCAATTCAAATATAAGACATGGCAATGCCGGTTCATTACAAGTGTCATCATCAGCACCTGCTGCTGCAGCTCCATTTCAACATATTAATGGACATCATCACAATCATGCTAGCAGCAATACCACCGCCGCCGCCAACTCCTCCCTTTTACAACAGCAAACATCAACGGTATTAACTAACGGTACAAATAGTGCATCCGCCTCATTAACAACAAATGGACATCATCACCATCACCATCAGAACAATAATCAACATTCTCTCCATCATCTTAATCATCAAAGTAGTCAATTATTAAATGCAAATCATCATGATTATGAATTTAATGGTAATAGCAATGGCGGTACTGCTGGTGTAACGGTTTTAGCCTCTTCGCCTTCTTCTTCATCGGGGACAACAAATGGCAATTTATTGCAGCAATTATCTCTAAATGGCAGGTCCAGTGAAGGTCGCATATCGGGTAAGTGTCTCTTATGTGTTTATGAATATTTCTGTTTTTTTTTTTGTCTTTTATATGAAAAGCTTTATTCATTAATATCATTATTATTTTCGATAAAATGCAATAATACATAATTAACCATAATTATAAAAAACAAATTTTCTACTACGTCATGATGGTGGCTTAAAGAAATAGTATTGTCTGTAACATCATTTAGTGATATTTAAAATTAAACGAAAAAAATCATTGAAGTTTAAAAAGGAGTATTTGTGGATCATTTACAGATCAGTTCGATATTAATTCCATTAATTCTAGTTTAGTTCTAGTACGTTCCAGTTCAGTTCAAATTCAGTTCTAATTGAGTTCAAATTCAGTTTCTAGTTCAGTTCTAGTTTCAGTTCTTAGTTTCAGTCTAGTTCAGTTCTAGTTCAGTCAGTTCAGTTCTAGTCAGTTCAGTTCAGTTCTAGTTCAGTTCTAGTTCAGTCTAGTTCTAGTTCTAGTTCAGTTCTAGTTCAGTTCTAGTTCAGTTCTAGTTCAGTTCTAGTTCAGTTCTAGTTCAGTTCTAGTTCAGTTCTAGTTCAGTTCTAGTTCAGTTCTAGTTCAGTTCTAGTTCAGTTCTAGTTCAGTTCTAGTTCAGTTCTAGTTCAGTTCTAGTTCAGTTCTAGTTCAGTTCTAGTTCAGTTCTAGTTCAGTTCTAGTTCAGTTCTAGTCAGTTCTAGTTCAGTTCTAGTTCAGTTCTAGTTCAGTACTAGTTCAGTTCTAGTTTAGTTCTAGTCAGTTCTAGTTCAGTTCTAGTTCAGTTCTAGTTCAGTTCTAGTTCAGTTCTAGTTCAGTTCTAGTTCAGTTCTAGTTCAGTTCTAGTTCAGTTCTAGTTCAGTTCTAGTCAGTTCTAGTTCAGTTCTAGTTCTGTTCTAGTTCGGTTATAGTTCAGTTCTAGTTCGGTTATAGTTCTGTTCTAGTTCTGTTCTAGTTCTGTTCTAATTTTGTTCTAGTTCTGCGCTAGTTCTGTTTCTAGTTCTGTTTTAGTTCTGTTCTAGTTCTGTTCTAGTTCTGTTCTAGTTCTGTTCTAGTTCTGTTCTAGTTCTGTTCTAGTTCTGTTCTAGTTCTGTTCTAGTTCTGTTCTAGTTCTGTTCTAGTTCTGTTCTAGTTCTGTTCTAGTTTTGTTCTAATTCTGTTCTAGTTCTGTTCTAGTTCGGTTCTAGTTCTGTTCTAGTTCTGTTCTAGTTCTGTTCTAGTTCTGTTCTAGTACTGTTCTAGTTCCGTTCTAGTTCTGTACTAGTTCTGTTCTAGTTCTGTTCTAGTTCTGTTCTAGTTCTGTTCTGTTCTAGTTCTGTTCTAGTTCTGTTCTAGTTCTGTTCTAGTTCTGTTCTAGTTCTGTTCTAGTTCTGTTCTAGTTCTGTTCTAGTTCTGTTCTAGTTCTGTTCTAGTTCTGTTCTAGTTCTGTTCTAGTTCTGTTCTAGTTCTGTTCGAGTTCTGTTCTAGTTCTCTTCTAGTTCTGTTCTAGTTCTAAGTAGTTCTGTTCTAGTTCAGTTCTAGTTCAGTTCTAGTTCTGTTCTACTTCTGTTCTAGTTCTGTTCTAGTTCTGTTCTAGTTCTGTTCTAGTTCTGTTCTAGTTCTGTTCTAGTTCTGTTCTAGTTCTGTTCTAGTTCTGTTCTAGTTCTGTTCTAGTTCTGTTCTAGTTCTGTTCTAGTTCTGTTCTAGTTCTGTTCTAGTTCTGTTCTAGTTCTGTTCTAGTTCTGTTCTAGTTCTGTTCTAGTTCTGTTCTAGTTCTGTTCTAGTTCTGTTCTAGTTCTGTTCTAGTTCTGTTCTAGTTCTGTTCTAGTTCTGTTCTAGTTCTGTTCTAGTTCAGTTCTAGTTCAGTTCTAGTTCTGTTCTAGTTCTGTTCTAGTTCTGTTCTAGTTCTGTTCTAGTTCTGTTCTAGTTCTGTTCTAGTTCTGTTCTAGTTCTGTTCTAGTTCTGTTCAAGTTTTGTTCTAGTTCTGTTTCCATATAGATTCGGTATCGGATCGAGTTCGGTTTAAATCAGTTCTACTTTTGTAGAAAATCATGCAATCATATGGATATCTTTTCTTTAAAAACTATACAAATTTAATTAAATTTAAGTTATTTTCAAAACAAATCAATTTTTCACTTAAATCTGTTTAATTATTCCTGCACTTTAGAAAATGAAAGAAACTTCCAGGAAGTTGATCATTTATTAGCATTGTCTATTCTTTCCACTATGTATAATTAAAACTTTTTCCATTTCCGTTACCACCCCCACTTTTCTTCTCCTTCACATACACACAAACATACACACAAAAGTTTCTTTAATAGTTTTCTTTTTAAATCCTTATTTACTTTGGTGTTTTTCTTTGAAAAACTGTTGCTAAAAATAGCACTATTAATTGCCTCTTTAGAGCTTATTGAGACCACAGCCTTTTGAAAATAACAACTATACAAAAACAACAACAAGAAAATAAGATTTTTATTTATGAAAACTATACAATTTTCCCTCAAATAATATATGCAAGCTCACGCATGCACTTATCAACAAATATGATGTTATAGAAAGAACAAACAACAAGAAAAAACAGCAACAAACCCAACAATGTCTACTACATACTATAGCAAAACAAAAGAGAGGGTGAAAAAACTTTAACAAGGAGCAATTTATAGAAAAAGTGCACAAAAAAAGCTCATCATCATACACTTTAATATACACAAACATACATATTTTTATAAATAGCTTGTATATAAAATTAAATCAGTAAAAATATTATAGTAAAAGCAGAATGAAAAATATGTGTATTAAAATTAAACAGACATTTTTTTACACCTTTTTAAATAAACTCAAGTAGGCGAGCATGCATGCATCAATGCAATTTACTCAGAGCGAAGTTATCACACGTTCTTTACTAGAGCTTTCTCTTTTTAGGTATTTTTGTTTAGTTTTTTTGCTCTCTTTTCATACCCACACCTGTAATTTTGAGGTAAATTTTGTGGTGGTTTTTGATAGGGAATATTAAAATACTTACAGTTCCGAAGGGGGTTGTAAAAGGTTTTTTTTGCTGGCAGAATCAGAAAAATTTGTTTTTTTTTGGCAAATAATGAGGTTCGAGGACTTTTTTCTACTTCCTTTAAACATTTTCTCTTACTTTTTGTCTTTTCTCTCAGTGGGATTAATTTGTATTATGTGAAAAAGAAAAATTTGCAAAGAAGATTAGATTAGTTCTAGATTATTTCTAATTTAATTGTAGATTATTTTTATTCTAGTCTTTATATCCTTATTTAGAACTGAGTTCTAGTTTGGTTCTCGTTGTGTGCTAGTTCTGTTCTATTTCTGTTCTAGTTCTGTTCTAGTTATGTTCTAGTTCTGTTCTAGTTCTGTTCTAGTTCTGTTCTAGTTCTGTTCTAGTTCTGTTCTAGTTCTGTTCTAGTTCTGTTTCTAGTTCTGTTCTAGTTCTGTTCTAGTTCTGTTCTAGTTCTGTTCTAGTTCTGTTCTAGTTCTGTTCTAGTTCTGTTCTAGTTTCAGTTCTGTTCTAGTTCTGTTCTAGTTCTGTTCTAGTTCTGTTCTAGTTCTGTTCTAGTTCTGTTCTAGTTCTGTTCTAGTTCTGTTCTAGTTCTGTTCTAGTTCTGTTCTAGTTCTGTTCTAGTTCTGTTCTAGTTCTGTTCTAGTTCTGTTCTAGTTCTGTTCTAGTTCTGTTCTAGTTCTGTTCTAGTTCTGTTCTAGTTCTGTTCTAGTTCTGTTCTAGTTCTGTTCTAGTCTGTTCTAGTTCTGTTCTAGTTCTGTTCTAGTGTCTGTTCTAGTTCTTTTAGTTCTGTTCTAGTTCTGTTCTAGTTCTGTTCTAGTTCTGTTCTAGTTTCTGTTCTAGTTCTGTTCTAGTTCTGTTCTAGTTCTGTTCTAGTTCTGTTCTAGTTCTGTTCTAGTTCTGTTCTAGTTCTGTTCTAGTTCTGTTCTAGTTCTGTTTCTAGTTCTGTTCTAGTTCTGTTCTAGTTTGTCTAGTTCTGTCTAGTTTGTTCTAGTTCTGTTCTAGTTCTGTTCTAGTTCTGTTCTAGTTCTGTTCTAGTTCTGTTCTAGTCTGTTCTAGTTCTGTTCTAGTTCTGTTCTAGTTCTGTTCTAGTTCTGTTCTAGTTCTGTTCTAGTTCTGTTCTAGTTCTGTTCTAGTTCTGTTCTAGTTCTGTTCTAGTTCTGTTCTAGTTCTGTTCTAGTTCTGTTCTATCTGTTCTATGTTCTGTTCTCTAGTTCTGTTCTATTCTGTTCTAGTTCTGTTCTAGTTCTGTTCTAGTTCTGTTCTAGTTCTGTTCTAGTTCTGTTCTAGTTCTGTTCTAGTTCTGTTCTAGTTCTGTTCTAGTTCTGTTCTAGTTCTGTTCTAGTTCTGTTCTAGTTCTGTTCTAGTTCTGTTCTAGTTCTGTTCTAGTTCTGTTCTAGTTCTGTTCTAGTTCTGTTCTAGTTCAGTTCTAGTCTGTTCTAGTTCTGTTCTAGTTCAGTTCTAGTTCTGTTCTAGTTCTGTTCTAGTTCTAGTTCTAGTTCTGTTCTAGTTCTGTTCTAGTTCTGTTCTAGTTCTGTTCAGTTCTGTTCTAGTTCTGTTCTAGTTCTGTTCTAGTTCTGTTCTAGTTCTGTTCTAGTTCTGTTCTAGTTCTGTTCTAGTTCTGTTCTAGTTCTGTTCTAGTTCTGTTCTAGTTCTGTTCTAGTTCTGTTCTAGTTCTGTTTAGTTCTGTTCTGGTTCAGTTCTAGTTCAGTTCTAGTTCAGTTCTAGTTCTGTTCTAGTTCTGTTCTAGTTCTGTTCTAGTTCTGTTCTAGTTCTGTTCTAGTTCTGTTCTAGTTCTAGTTCTGTTCTAGTTCTGTTCTAGTTCTGTTCTAGTATTGATCTTCAACTAATCGAGTACTGCTAAAGAACTAATCTGGAAATTTAAACGAAATTTTTGCTATCTGCACTTCTGAACTCCCTCTTGTTCATCAATCCAAAAGTTGAGGTCAATAACAGTACCTTAGAGAATAAAAATAAATAATAAAAAAAATGAAAAATATGAACCATAAACCACAAATTGTGAAAACAATAACAAATAAACATGATTGCAGTAAAAAAAATATTTAAAAACAAAATACCAAAACCAGGGGACCAAAAATAAACCCAAATATAACAAAAAACAACCAACCACAGGTAACAACAATAGAATCTTAAATAAAGACCCCTCGAATTTTAAAAACATTTCATAAATTTTTGTTTAAAACAGTATTTTAAGAAAACTTATAAAAAACAAACAAAATTAAGCAGAAGCCTTTTTTCGTTCACAACAATTTTCTCCCCTTTCAAACAAAAAAACTCATGTACTTATTGGCAACAAAGTTGCAAAAAAAAAAAACAAAAATCTTTTATTTTACTCCTTTTATACAACGATTTGAGGGATTTCTTGTTGTTACATACATTTTTTTTTGAAAAAACAAACAATAACAACACTTTACAACAATGTTGCAGAAATTTAAAAGCAATTGTTTGTTTAAAACTCTAAACAAAAAAAAAAAACGAGAAAGGAAGGTATGCAGAAGGTCGTGATCTTTGGGTACGTGGTGTAGTCAGACAGAGTTTGCACATAACATTATTATTAAACAGGATGTATAGAGTACTTTATGAGTACATTGTATGTTGGAAAAGACGTGGTTGTAATTGGTGAGATTTATGAGGTTTTTTTAAGTTACTTTGAGACCGACCATATAATATCAGAAACATAATAATTTAAATCCAAAACCAGAGAATTGGAAGTGTTGTGTCAAACTAAGCTGAACATCAGTTTAATTCTCGATCAATCGTAGTACCAGTTAAGTTCTAGATCAGTTTTAATTTAGCTGTAGATCGTTAGAACACTTCCAGATCAGTTCTAGGATCGGTTTAAACCAGTTTATGGGCAATTCCAGATCACTTTAAGTATATTAATAGATTCGTTAAAGATTATTTCTAAATCACCTTTATATCAGTTCTAGATTAGTTCGAGTTCTAGTTTAGTTCTTGATCAATTCTAGTTTGGTTTTAGATTAGTTCGAGATCAGTTCTAGATCAGTGTCATATCAGTTCCACAGATCACTTCTAAATAAGTTTAAATCACTTCCGAAAGTTCTAGTTCAGTTCTAGATTAGTTGAAGTTAATTTCTAAATTAGTTCCGAATTCGTTCCGGGTCATTTCCACATTAGCTCTAGTTTAGTTAGAGATTATTACTAGATCAGTTCTAGATCAAGTCTTTATAAATTCTAGATTAGTACGATATCACTTCTAGATTTGTTTCAGAAGTTCTAGATAAGCTCTAGGTTAGTTATAGTTCAGTTCTAGATCGGTTCCACTTCTTTTCTATATCTGATCTTCATCAATTCTAGATATTCTATATGAATTTTTCTTCATCACAAGATCACTTTAAACTAAATTTATTTGTTAATGGAAATTTTAACTTCTTAATTTTTTTATTCTAAATTTTAAAAGATTTATTATTCAAATATTTGTGGTTTTATTTATTAACTAAAATATTGTTTTATTCTTCACATACTCTATATCTAATCGAATAAATATCGTATGTTATTCTAAATTAAATTTTAAATAATAACAGCGCAGATGTTAATTTGAAAACAGATTCAAAAAGCAAATAATTCTAATAATTCTTTATATTTAAAAACGAAAGTATATAAAGTGTGACATTGAAAAACAATTGTTGCTGATTTTTATATTTTTAAAACGTTTCTATTCAAATTTGGCCAACAAAATTTGGCCTTAACATTCTCAGTCTTGTTATTAAACACATACAAAAAACTAAAGGTGGAACTACATATATTATATTATTAGAAAGGTTGCTATATAGCAAATTGTATATCGCATGAAAGGAAATTGTTAACAACTCTTTGCTTTTGCTTTCAAGTTGTATTATGTCACTCACTGTATTATTTTTATATTATACAAAAATATTTATTTGCGCTTTCGAAAAAAAAAAGTAATTATAAATGTGTGACCAAAAAAAAAAAAAAAAAGCAAACAAAAATTTGTTTAACATGTGTGTTGAAAATAACAAAAAAAAAAATCTAAACAAAAGACCAAAAAAATAAAATAAACTGCCAGTGAAAATAATATTGCATAATTTTATTTGTTTTCAACAAAAAATGACAATATGTATTTTTTTAATTAGTGATTTATTTTTTCAAATAAACACATATTTGTGTTTTCTAGCATTTATTTTTATCTTTCTACGTCATTTAGTTTTAATTTTAAAGAGTTTTTTTATAAAACTATTTCGTTTGGCATAGAAACTAATTTTGAGGTTTTTTATAAGTTCTAAAGAGAAACAAGTTCAAGATCATATCACCTTCGCCTTTAGTTGATTCTATCTAGATCTAGATTCTAGATAAATCAGTTTTTAATTCGTTCCAGATCAGTTGTACATTAGAACTACAGTAGTTCATTTCTACATCAATTCTAGATCAGTTGTAATAAGTTCTAGTTCAGTTCTAGTTCTGATTCATTTCTAGTTTAGTTGTAGTTCCGTTCTAGATCAGTTCTAGTTCAGTTCTAGTTCAGTTCTAGTTCAGTTCTAGTTCAGTTCTAGTTCAGTTCTAGTTCGGTTCTAGTTCAATTCTAGTTCAGTTCTAGCTCAGTTCTAGTTCAGTTCTAGTTCTAGTTCAGTTCTAGTTCAGTTCTAGTTCAGTTTTAGTTCAGTTCTAGTTCAGTTCTAGTTCAGTTCTAGTTCAGTTCTAGTTCAGTTCTAGTTCAGTTCTAGTTCAGTTCTAGTTCAGTTCTAGTTCAGTTCTAGTTCAGTTCTAGTTCAGTTCTAGTTCAGTTCTAGTTCAGTTCTAGTTCAGTTCTAGTTCAGTTCTAGTTCAGTTCTAGTTCAGTTCTAGTTCAGTTCTAGTTCAGTTCTAGTTCAGTTCTAGTTCAGTTCTAGTTCAGTTCTAGTTCAGTTCTAGTTCAGTTCTAGTTCAGTTCTAGTTCAGTTTCTAGTTCAGTTCTAGTTCAGTTCTACTTCAGTTCTAGTTCTAGTTCAGTTCTAGTTCAGTTCTAGTTCAGTTCTAGTTCAGTTCTAGTTCAGTTCTAGTTCAGTTCTAGTTCAGTTCTAGTTCAGTTCAGTTCTAGTTCAGTTCTAGTTCAGTTCAGTTCTAGTTCAGTTCTAGTTCAGTTCTAGTTCAGTTCTAGTTCAGTTCTAGTTCAGTTTCTAGTTCAGTTCTAGTTCAGTTCTAGTTCAGTTCTAGTTCAGTTCTAGTTTCAGTTCTAGTTCAGTTCTAGTTCAGTTCTAGTTCAGTTCTAGTCAGTTCTAGTTCAGTTCTAGTTCAGTTCTAGTTCAGTTCTAGTTCAGTTCTAGTTCAGTTCTAGTTCAGTTCTAGTTCAGTTCTAGTTCAGTTCTAGTTCAGTTCTAGTTCAGGTTCTAGTTCAGTTCTAGTTCAGTTCTAGTTCAGTTCTAGTTCAGTTCTAGTTCAGTTCTAGTTCAGTTCTAGTTCAGTTCTAGTTCAGAGTTCTAGTTTAGTTCTAGTTCAGTTCTAGTTCAGTTCTAGTTTAGTTCAGTTCTAGTTTAGTTCTAGTTCAGTTCTAGTTCAGTTCTAATTCAGTTCTAATTCAGTTCTAGTTCAGTTCTAGTTCAGTTCTAGTTCAGTTCTAGTTCAGTTCTAGTTCAGTTCTAGTTCAGTTCTAGTTCAGTTCTAATTCAGTTCTAGTTCAGTTCTAGTTCAGTTCTAGTTCAGTTCTAGTTCAGTTCTAGTTCAGTTCTAGTTCAGTTCTAGTTCAGTTCTAGTTCAGTTCTAGTTCAGTTCTAGTTCAGTTCTAGTTCAGTTCTAGTTCAGTTCTAGCTCAGTTCTAGTTCAGTTCTAGTTCAGTTCTAGTTCAGTTCTAGTTCAGTTCTAGTTCAGTTCTAGTTCAGTTCTAGTTCAGTTCTAGTTCAGTTCTAGTTCAGTTCTAGTTCAGTTCTAGTTCAGTTCTAGTTCAGTTCTAGTTCAGTTCTAGTTCAGTTATAGTTCAGTTATAGTTCAGTTCTAGTTCAGTTCTAGTTTAGTTCTAGTTCAGCCCTGGTTCATTTCTAGTTCAGTTCTATTTCAGTTTTAGTTCAGTTCTAGTTCAGTTCTAGTTTAGTTCAGTTCGAGATCAGTTCAAGTTCAGTTCTCGTTTAGTTCTAGTTCAGTTCTAGTTCAGTTCTAGTTTAGTTCTAGTTCAGCCCTAGTTCATTTCTAGTTCAGTTCTATTTCAGTTTTAGTTCAGTTCTAGTTTAGTTCAGTTCTAGATCAGTTCAAGTTCAGTTCTCGTTTAGTTCTAGTTCAGTTCTAGTTCAGTTCTGGTTTAGTTCTAGTTTAGTTTTAGTTCAGTTCTAGTTCAGTTCTAGTCTTATAAAGAGCATTGTCTTATTTGATTTGGTTAAATTTTAATATAAAATTTCCTTGTTTAAAGCTTTTTTTTTAAATACCTATTTGTTCTTCATTCGTTATAGGTACATTTTGTTATAAAGAATTTCATTTATACCACTTGATTCTTTCCATTCCTCCTCTCTGTTCCCTTCTTTACTGCGTTTTCTTATATTTTTGTTTTATCATACACAAATATTGCATGGTACTTTTTTTATTATAATTAACCAGACCTATTTCTGTGTATGCACACTACGTTCCAAATGTGTTCTTGTTTGCTTACATTTTATTTCTACCCATCCCTAAAAATAAACCCAAAGAAAACAAAAAAAAATGTATCAAATAATGATGATGATGAGCCACAAAAAAAAAAAAAAAACACAATACATACCTATTATCATATTATTAGCAAATAAAAGAAAAACAACAATAATAACAACCAAACAGCTTTTTTTATTATTTAAGGCCACGTGTACTACCAAAGTACAAAAAAAAAAAATCCACAAATATAGAAATATAAAATGAAAATAAATAAAAACAAACAAATAACAAGTATACTAATAATGGGAGAGCGCAAGTTTTAGAGTTCGGAGAAAGAGAGTCAATTTATTTTGTCTGTCCCCCCTTTGAAAAATAAAAGAAATTTTAATAATTTCTCCCCTTTTTAACTAATACACCGGTTTTCAGCTAAAGTTTTTGTTTTTACTAACACTCAGTCTCTCTGTGGTGTTATTGTAACTAAACTTGTTGCTGTTGTTTTTAGCTTTTACCCCCCTTTGACCATTAAAAATTTTTGTAGTGTTTATAAACATATTATTTTGTAGAAATAAGGGTGTGAGGGGGAGGTAGTAGCTGACAGATAATATAAATTCTTTATCAATTTTTAGTAGATTTTTTTATTAGTTTAACATGATTTTGCGTTTTTTTTAATGTTTTTGTGTAAAGTAATAAATACAAATTTACATAAACTTATAATTATGTAGTTTAATGAGTAATTAGTATAATTTTTCCTTAGTTTTTTCTTGCTTTCATTTGGAGAGGTAATTGCAAATCTGAGAGAGTATTTTTTTATGTGTATAAGTGAGTTGTTGTTTTTATTTATTTTTTTGCAAATTAAAAAAGAAAATCTCTCATTTATATAGAAAAAGAAAAAATCTTTTCTGGGCTCTTTATTTCAGTAACATGTTGTTAAATCAGGCTTTTTGTTGTTGTTGCTGCAATTATCATTGCAAATGTTAATTTGGTGTCACAGAGTTGCCGCTTTTATGGTGAATGGAGGAATGGAAATGGAAATAAATGAAAAAAACTAAGGGGAACTGATCAAGATAGATAGATAGATAGATAGATAGTAGATAGATAGATAGATAGATAGATAGTAAGATAGACAGATAGATAGATAGATAGAGAGATAGATAGATAGATAGATAGATAGATAGATAGATAGATTAGACAGATAGATAGATAGATGATAGATAGATAGATAGATAGATAGATAGATAGATAGATAGATAGATAGATAGATAGATAGATAGATAGATAGATAGAGATAGATAGATAGATAGATAGATAGATAGATAGATAGATAGATAGATAGATAGATAGATAGATAGATAGATAGATAGATAGATAGATAGATAGATAGATAGATAGATAGATAGATAGATAGATAGATAGATAGATAGATAGATAGATAGATAGATAGATAGATAGATAGATAGATAGATAGATAGATAGATAGATAGATCGATAGATAGATAGATAGATAGATAGATAGATAGATAGATAGATAGATAGATAGATAGATAGATAGATAGATAGATAGATAGATAGATAGATAGATAGATAGATAGATAGATAGATAGATAGATAGATAGATAGATAGATAGCTAGATAGATAGATAGATAGATAGATAGATAGTAGATAGATAGATAGATAGATAGATAGATAGATAGATAGATAGATAGATAGATAGATAGATAGATAGATAGCTAATAGATAGATAGATAGATAGATAGATAGATAGATAGATAGAAGATAGATAGATAGATAGATGATAGATCGTAGATAGATAGATAGATAGATAGATAGATAGATAGAATAGCTAGATAGATAGTAATAGATAGATAGATAGATAGATAGATAGATAGATAGATAGATAGATAGATAGATAGATAGATAGAATAGATGATAGATAGATAGATAGATAGATAGATAGATAGATAGATAGATAGATAGTAGATAGATAGATAGATAGATAGATAGATAGATAGATAGATAGATAGATAGATAGATAGATAGATAGATAGATAGATATAGATAGATAGATAGATAGATAGATAGATAGATAGATAGATAGATAGATAGATAGATAGATAGATAGATAGAATAGATAGATAGATAGATAGATAGATAGATAGATAGATAGATAGATAGATAGATAGATAGATAGATAGATAGATAGAAGATAGATAGATAGATAGATAGATAGATAGATAGATAGATAGATAGATAGATAGATAGATAGATAGATAAGATAGATAGATAAGATAGCTAGATAGATAGATAGATAGATAGATAGATAGATAGATAGATAGATAGATAGATAGATAGATAGATAGATAGATAGAATAGATAGATAGATAGATAGATAGATAGATAGATAGATAGATAGATAGATAGATAGAGATAGATAGATAGCTAGATAGATAGATAGATAGATAGATAGATAGAATAGATAGATAGATAGCTTAGATAGATAGATAGATAGATAGATAGATAGATAGCTAGATAGATAGATAGATAGATAGATAGATAGATAGATAGATAGATAGATATGATAGATAGATAGATAGATAGATAGATAGATAGATAGATAGATAGATAGATAGATAGATAGATAGATAGATAGATAGATAGATAGATAGATAGATAGATGATAGATAGATAGATAGATAGATAGATAGATAGATAGATAGATAGTAGATAGATAGATAGATAGCTAGATAGATAGATAGATAGATAGATATAGATAGATAGATAGATAGATAAATAGATAGATAGATAGATAGATAGACTTAGATAGATAGATAGATAGATAGATAGATAGATAGATCCTTGGAATTAAATCTGTTATTGTCCTTGCATTGGACATTTAGGGCATTTCATTCCCTATGACTAAAGTCCTCCTAAGCTACAATTTTACATGGCCACTCTACATGTTGCTGTTGACAGCCAGAAACCCTCCTCAGCAGCAGTACACCAACTGCTAAAGTCTCTCAGTCACAGCAACAGCAAGCACAGCACAGCATAACACACAGTCAATAACACAACAACATGCTGTTTCTTATTATTGTTGCTATTGTTGTTATTGAATTATGTACATTGACTGGGTTAGAGTAAAGCGTAGAGCACTTAAAAACATAAAGAAAATAAAAAAACTGCGATGATTTGTAAACAAAGAGTCATTGAACTTTGTACGAATTTTTTCGGTGTGTTGAAAAAAAATTGTTTTCTTTTTTTGTATAATTTCTTTTGTTGTTTTCGTTTTTAACACACATTTGTTTTTTCATTATTTTTTTGGTATTAAAAATATTTTTAAAAATACCTACTTTTTTATAAAACGAAAGAAAGTACGAATATTTATTTTTATGGCAAAACATATTAAGGTAATAAAAAAATTTAAAGAAAAAGAGTGAAATTTTATAAAATCACCTTAAGTTGTTTTTACTTCAATTTGCAACTGCGCCTGCTCTTTGTTTCTATTACGACGATTGCAAAAGATTACTGAGACAGTGTTGTTGTCGCGTGGCATTTAAATAAAGTTTTTTTTATTTTTGTTGTTGTTGTTGTTCTCATCTCTTTTCTTGGCTTCATTTAGCAGCACCCACATTTTAGTTGTTTGGACTCCTTCTCCACCTACTTTTGATAACTTGTATTACTTGTTTTTGTTTTTCTTGTTTCTTCGTAGCAGTTGTTGTTTGTATTTTGTAATATTTTTGTTAGTGGTTGTTGCCTCTGCTGCACATGTTGTGTGATGATGTTGAGTAAATATTGTTTATTTATTTACGTTTTTATTTCGGGTTTTTTTATTGTTGTTTTGTGTTGCTCTTCTTTTTCAATCATTAGGTGTTTTTGTAAATATGGGTCATTCCCAAGTATGGAAAATTACTAAAAAAATAGTAATAAGTTAGAAGAAACAGATGTTTTATTATTATGAATAAGAAAAAATTGTTTTATTTTCCAAATTATATAACTTTATCTTAATTTTAGTAAAAATCTAAATTTTCTTAAACATGGGCGGACTATGGCCCGGTTTATGAACTAGTGTATTGACTAGTTAGCGGACTAGTCTATTGTTTAGTCTATGTAATGCTCTGTAGACAAGTCTATGGACTAGTGTATTGACTAGTCTACTGACTAGTGTATTGACTAGTCTACTGACTAGTGTATTGACTAGTCTACTGACTAGTCCGTGGACTACTCTTTGGACTAGTCTGTGAGCTATTCTATGGATAGTCTATGGGCTTATTTATGGACTAGTCAACGGACTATGTACTAGGGTATTAACTAGCCTATGGACTAGTGTATTGACTAGTCTACTGACTAGTCCGTGGACTAGTATATGGACATTTCAATGGACAAGTTCATGAACTATTCTATAGACTATTCTATGGAGTATATGGAGTCCTAAGTACTCATGAGCTAGAGAAAAAAGTAGTAGCGTGTTAGTTTACCTTAGAAGAGGGTGTTTCATTTAGTTTTTTCGCTGATAAGTAATCATTTTAACTAAATTTCTTTTGTTATTAGTTTCCTAATAACTACTTTAATACATTTCCTAATCACACAACAACATTAACAGCTGTTTCTTTGTTACCAATTCCTTTTTGTATTTTTTTTTTAGAAAGAGAGATAAAGAAAATGATAAGCAGGCAAAATAATCAATATGTGATTAATTTAATTGCTGTTACTGGCAAAACAATAAAGAAAATGAATACTTATTTGTCATTCCTCACACACTCTCTCTCTCTCTCTCTCACTTCTATCCCTTTTGGGTGGGAGTGTTTGTTTATATCTATGTCTTTTTGTGTTGACAAAAAACGAAAAAGCAATTGAAATAAATTATAATTACCGTTACAAAGAGCAAACATAATCAGCTGTGTTTGTTTACTTAATTGGTCTAAATGTATGTTAGAGTTTGTTAGAGTGTGTCATATTAATAAGTTAAATGATTTTTTTTGTTTTGATTACTAATTAATTATTTATAATGGTTGAGAAAGAGAGTAATTTATATAAGAAATAATGGAGAAGAAATTGTGTTACAGGGTGTATTTTAATATTTGTAATATAGGTTAGACTATAGACTAGACTATAGGCTAGACTATAGACTAGACTAGACTAGTAGACTAGACTGTAGACTAGACTGTAGACTAGACTAGACTAGACTATAGACTAGACTATAGACTAGACTATAGACTAGACTATAGACTAGACTATAGACTAGACTATAGACTAGACTAATAGACTAGACTAGACTAGACTATAGACTAGACTATAGACTAGACTATAGACTAGACTATAGACTAGACTATAGACTAGACTATAGACTAGACTATAGACTAGACTATAGACTAGACTATAGACTAGACTATAGACTAGACTATAGACTAGACTATAGACTAGCTATAGACTAGACTATAGACTAGACTATAGACTAGACTATAGACTAGACTATAGACTAGACTATAGACTAGACTAGACTAGATATAGACTAGACTATAGACTAGACTATAGACTAGACTATAGACTAGACTATAGACTAGACTATAGACTAGACTATAGACTAGACTATAGACTAGACTATAGACTAGACTAAGACTAGACTATAGACTAGACTATAGACTAGACTAGACTAGACTATAGACTAGACTATAGACTAGACTATAGACTAGCTAAGACTAGACTATAGACTAGACTATAGACTAGACTATAGACTAGACTATAGACTAGACTATAGACTAGACTATAGACTAGACTATAGACTAGACTATAGACTAGACTATAGACTAGACTATAGACTAGACTATAGACTAGACTATAGACTAGACTATAGACTAGACTATAGACTAGACTATAGACTAGACTATAGACTAGACTATAGACTAGACTATAGACTAGACTATAGACTAGACTATAGACTAGACTATAGACTAGACTATAGACTAGACTATAGACTAGACTATAGACTAGACTATAGACTAGACTATAGACTAGACTATAGACACTAGACTATAGACTAGACTATAGACTAGACTATAGACTAGATAATAGACTAGAGACTACACTATAGACTACACTATAGACTAGACTATAGACTAGACTATAGACTAGATTATAGGCTAGACTATAGGCTAAACTATAGACTAGACTATAGACTAAACTATAGACTAGACTATAGACTAAACTATAGACAAGACTATAGACTAGACTATAAACTAGACTATAGACTAGACCATAGACTAGACCATAGACTAGACTATAGACTAGACTATAGAATAGACTATAGACTAGACTATAGACTAGACTATAGACTAGATTATAGACTAGACTATAGACTAGACTATAGAGTAGACTATAGACTAGACTATAGACTAGACTATAGAGTAGACTATAGACTAGACTATAGACTAGACTATAGACTAGACTATAGACAAGACTATAGACTAGACTATAGACTAGACATAGACTAGACTATAGACTAGACTATAGACTAGACTATAGACTAGACTATAGACTAGACTATAGACTAGACTATAGACTAGACTATAGAGTAGACTATAGACTAGGACTATAGACTAGACTATAGACTAGACTATAGACAAGACTATAGACTAGACTATAGACTAGACTATAGACTAGACTATAGACTAGACTATAGACTAGACTATAGACTAGACTATAGACTAGACTATAGACTAGACTATAGACTAGACTATAGACTAGACTATAGACTGACTATAGACTAGACTATAGACTAGACTATAGACTAGACTATAGACTAGACTATAGACTAGACTATAGACTAGACTATAGACTAGACTATAGACTAGACTATAGACTAGACTATAGACTAGACTAAGACTAGACTATAGACTAGACTATAGGACTAGACTATAGACTAGACTATAGACTAGACTATAGACTAGACTATAGACTAGACTATAGACTAGACTATAGACTAGACTATAGACTAGACTATAGACTAGACTATAGACTAGACTAGACTATAGACTAGACTATAGACTAGACTATAGACTAGACTATGACTAGTAGACTAGACTATAGACTAGACTATAGACTAGATAAAGACTAGACTATAGACTAGACTATAGACTAGACTATAGACTAGACTATAGACTAGACTATAGACTAGACTATAGACTAGACTATAGACTAGACTATAGACTAGACTATAGACTAGACTATAGACTAGACTATAGACTAGACTTATAGACTAGGCTATAGACTAGACTATAGACTAGACTATAGACTAGACTATAGACTAGACTATAGACTAGCCTATAGACTAGACTATAGACTAGACTATAGACTAGACTATAGACTAGACTATAGACATTAACATCTTCTAAGTTCCCCCCTAATTATATTATATAAACAATCTGGCAACTCCCTTACAAAAATCACGTATACGCCAAAGTCTC
Organism: Lucilia sericata; assembly: GCF_015586225.1. NCBI lineage: Eukaryota > Metazoa > Arthropoda > Insecta > Diptera > Calliphoridae > Lucilia > Lucilia sericata. The sequence continues at coordinate 53,902 of NW_023994151.1, read as the reverse complement.
TATTTTTGTCACATAGATTTCTTAACCAATACTTGCCATACTCGTTCAAACACCTACACTCTAGCAAACAGGATAAATTTATTTTTTGCAAAGCAAAAGCAATAAACAAATGAGAAAAAAAGAGCTTTTTTGCAAATAGATATTTCTTTAGAAAAGAGTAAAAATATGACACAAATACACTCTTTTATATTTTCATACATATGTATGTACATCGATATAAGCTTTAGTAAATGGTTGTTTGTTAATGCATTTTAAACAAACCATGTGATATTGCATTAATTTATTTAATGTATTTTTTTCTTGCTTTTACAATACAATATCTATGTTATTTGCCAACTTGCTACAAAAAATTGCATGTTGCACGCCATAAAAAAAAAAAAACAATACACAACACTAACAAATCAACATACAACAGTAAGAAGAAGTACGTATTAATAAAGAAAATTCTTGACAAACTGAATTTACACGCATTTGTTATAAAAACGTAATAACACACGATAATAATAATAAATTAAAAGCTAAAAATAACTGTTCTCCTGGCATATAAAAATATACACATACATACATATGTAAGCAATTATAAATATATAAAAATGTGTATGTTTGTTTGGATTTTTGTATTCTGCACATATACAATGCAAACAAAACAAGTCAAAGTTATATAAATAAAATAAATCATACGTATAGTTGTGCTCTTAGTTAAAACAAAGAGTATGGGAGCAAAACAGAGCGAGTGTGGTGTATGTACGTATGAGTAATGTATGCCTGCCTGAGTGTGGGCTTTATTTAAACCTGTACTTTTGCTTGCATGTGTGGATTTGGCACTTGTCAATTATCCTTTTATTCTTTTTTGTTGTTTTTTTCTTTCAACCTACGCAAAATGAATATAATACGAGCTTATAAATATGTACTTGTTTTTGTGTTATTGTTGTAGGCCAAAAATAACATTTTTCCGAATGCTAAATATGTATTGAGATTTTTATTATTTTTTTTTTACTTTTTATGAGTAAATTTTTGTGTAAATTACTTTGAAGAGCAAAAAAGCTTTAGTTTTAATGTGAATTGAATGTAATTTGCATATTTATCAGTTAAACTATGAGAAAATAATATTTGTAACAAAATCGTTGTTGAACATTTTCTATTAATAGGATTTGTAAGGTTTTGATAAAAATGTGGATTAAACTATAAAGGATTTCATATACTAAAGACTAAACTATAGACTAGAATATAGAATAGACTATACTATAGACTATACTATAGACTACAATATAGACTAGACTATAGACTAGACTATAGACTAGACTATAGACTAGACTATAGACTAGACTATAGACTAGACTATAGACTAGACTATAGAAGACTATAGACTAGACTATAGACTAGACTATAGACTAGACTATAGACTAGACTATAGACTAGACTATAGACTAGACTATAGACTAGACTATAGACTAGACTATAGACTAGACTATAGACTAGACTATAGACTAGACTATAGACTAGACTATAGACTAGACTATAGACTAGACTATAGACTAGACTATAGACTAGACTATAGACTAGACTATAGACTAGACTATAGACTAGACTATAGACTAGACTATAGACTAGACTATAGACTAGACTATAGACTAGACTATAGACTATAGACTAGACTAGACTAGACTATAGACTAGACTATAGACTAGACTATAGACTAGACTATAGACTAGACTATAGACTAGACTATAGACTAGACTATAGACTAGACTATAGACTAGACTATAGACTAGACTATAGACTGACTAGACTAGACTATAGACTAGACTATAGACTAGACTATAGACTAGACTATAGACTAGACTATAGACTAGACTATAGACTAGACTATAGACTAGACTATAGACTAGACTATAGACTAGACTATAGACGACTATAGACTAGACTATAGACTAGACTATAGACTAGACTATAGACTAGACTATAGACTAGACTATAGACTAGACTATAGACTAGACTATAGACTAGACTATAGACTAGACTATAGACTAGACTATAGACTAGACTATAGACTAGACTAGACTAGACTATAGACTAGACTATAGACTAGACTATAGACTAGACTATAGACTAGACTATAGACTAGACTATAGACTAGACTATAGACTAGACTATAGACTATAGACTAGACTATAGACTAGACTATAGACTAGACTATAGACTAGACTATAGACTAGACTATAGACTAGACTATAGACTAGACTATAGACTAGACTATAGACTAGACTATAGACTAGACTATAGACTAGACTATAGACTAGACTATAGACTAGACTATAGACTAGACTATAGACTAGACTATAGACTAGACTATAGACTAGACTATAGACTAGACTATAGACTAGACTATAGACTAGACTTAGACATAGACTAGACTATAGACTAGACTATAGACTAGACTATAGACTAGACTATAGACTAGACTATAGACTAGACTATAGACTAGACTATAGACTAGACTATAGACTAGACTATAGACGACTAGACTATAGACTAGACTAGACTATAGAGACTAGACTATAGACTAGACTATAGACTAGACTATAGACTAGACTATAGACTAGACTATAGACTAGACTATAGACCAGACAATAGACTAGACTATAGACTAGACTATAGACTAGACTATAGACTAGACTATAGACTAGACTATAGACTAGACTAGACTAGATAGACTATAGACTAGACTATAGACTAGACTATAGACTAGACTATAGACTAGACTATAGACTAGACTATAGACTAGACTATAGACTAGACTATAGACTAGACTATAGACTAGACTATAGACCAGACTATAGACTAGACTATAGACTAGACTATAGACTAGACTATAGACTAGACTATAGACTAGACTATAGACTAGACTATAGACTAGACTATGGACTAGACTATAGACTAGACTATAGACTAGACTATAGACTAGACTATAGACTAGACTAGACTATAGACAAGACTATAGACTAGACTATAGACTAGACTATAGACTAGACTATAGACTAGACTATAGACTAGACTATAGACTAGACTATAGACTAGACTATAGACTAGACTATAGGACTAGACTAGACTAGACTAGACTAGACTTAGGACTAGGACTATAGACCTAGACTATAGACTAGACTATAAACTAGACTATAGACTAGACTATACACTAGACTAGATATAGACTAGGACTATATGCAAGGCTATAGACCTGGACTATAGGCAAGGTGCTATAGACTATACTAACAACTAGCCTACAGACTATGATATGGACTAGACTATACTCTACTGTATGCTAGCCTGTACATAGACTAGACTACAGACTTGATTATAGACTAGACAGCAAACTAAAATATAGACTATCCTATAGACTAAATTGTTAAATTAATTATTTTATATTAATTCCAATATATCTCTGAAAATATCCAAGTTAAAATTATTTAAAACCATCTGGTAAAACTGTTTGCTCTCAACATCACGCATACAAGCAAATAAACGTGATTTTTTCTACTCGTCTCCACTTTCCTCTCACTTATACTAACAACAACCGTTAAACCTCTCTTCCCCACCCACCTTAATCACACAAATGTGACTGTCATAGTTAGAGACACACAAACAAATATGAAATGGCAACATTTGTAAACATTTATGGAGATGATGATATTTTTGCACTTTTTTGTTTTGAATCACGATTTACAAATACCATCACATGCGTACAAGAGAGATGGTGTAAAAAGGGCATGAAAAAACAGAGATGTGTTTTTTTATTGATGGTCCGTCGAGTCGGTGTTTCCCGGTGTTTGTGTTCATGTGTGTGTGTGTGCGTATAATTTTTGCATTGACGTAGCTGCAAACTTTTTTCATTTTGTTGTGATTATTATTATTGCTCTCATTGTTGTTTCTTGACAACTAAACTTATGTATGATTTGTTGCTGCTGCTGTCGGTTTTAGTGATGATGATGATGTTGTTGTTGGGGATTTTTTTTATTATTGTTGTTGCTGTGGTTAGAATAACAACAACCTAAACAACTTTGTTGTCGTTTTTTTTTTTTAGTTCAAAGTAAAATACAAAATGAAAATTGCAATTTTATTATTTTGTTGTTGCTGTTGTTGCGTTCCCTGTTAATATTGTTGTGTGTGTGTTTTCTGCTTTTATTTTTTTCTTGTTATTGTTGCTGTTATTGCTGTTTATTGTACAGACCTACGACTGCGACTGGTGAATGAGAATTTTTACGATTCTACAATATACAAAAAAAAATGTATATTATATTTAAAAAAAAGCATTGTTAAAGTTTTTAAGTAAAAATAGCAATCATTCGTATAAAAGTCGTTCGCGTGTGTGGTTGATGACAAGAAACTAAAAACAGCAACAACACAAGTTAAAAAAAAATAATAATAAAAACAACAACCACCTGAAATAATAACAAAACTCACGTCTTAAAAAAGAAGCACAACAAAAAACGGGTTGAGAATTTAAGAAAAAAAGAAAAAAATTTAAAGATTTTGTTTAAAGTTAAATTGTATTTAATGACAAAAAATAATGCAATAAATAAAAAAATTGAAATAAAATTTCTTTAAAAATCAACAAAAAGTGAAAATTTCTTTTAAAACGCATAAAATTTTGCAATGTGGCAACCTCCTTTAAATAAACATTTCTATGACACTGCAGCTGCCTCCTATATAAGTGGCAATAACACTCAACAAGATGAATTAGCGGCAAATTTGTTGCATTTACAGAAATTACAATTAACAGACTTGCTGCCACCATTAGCAGCAACCCATGGCTCAACAGCAATACCTTATCACCTACAAAATTCAGCAGCCACCTTAAATATAACGTCACCACCAGCGACCTCATTTATAAATTATTTTCAACAACATTTGAGAGCTTTAATACAAAGACAAAATTTGGTGACAAACACCACAACACCCTTTCCACCTTGGCCAACTTCGTTAGCCGGCAATAACAGCAGCAGTAGACACTTGTTGCTGGCCTCAACACCCGAAGTACCAGAAGCTACTTTTTTAACACCACCACCTCCCCCAGCTCCTTTAACTACTTCAACTGCACAAATTTTGGATTTATTACCCTTAAGTCTTTTAACGGATTCATTCTTAAGCTTAAATCCATCCTATCCTCCCTCTTATCATCTACATTCCTACCTCCTTCAACATCCCTCTCTCCTAGTTTAAATAATCCTCAACAATTGAAATTATATAAACAATATTTAGCTTTGGAAAAAGCTCAACTAAATAATTTAATAAATTCCAAAAATTTCCATCATTCATCTCTCAATTCTATCAATGGTTATCATTCGGCCTCGTTGAATTTAAGTCAGTTAACTGCCCCTATTCCCAACCTAAAAACCTCCTCCCCTTCCACATCTTCTATAAACTGTGATCAACTGCAACAGCAGCAGCAACAACAACCAGAGCAACGTGCCTTGCGTAAACGTCGTGATGATCTCAAAGATTTATTTTTAAAAAAGTCTCAAAACTCCTCCACCGCAATAAATCTAACTACAGATTCCGATACGGATGAACTATTGCCACCACCCAAAAAGAAATGGATACGTCATTATTTAAAGGGTATGGTGAAAATTCTAATTTTGATTTTAAACACATATCGGAAAATATATAGATTGTAGTCATATCGGAAAAATATATTGTAGTGGTCTAGTCTATAGTCTAGTCTATAGTCTAGTCTATAGTCTAGTCTATAGTCTAGTCTATAGTCTAGTCATAGTCTAGTCTATAGTCTAGTCTATAGTCTAGTCTATAGTCTAGTCTATAGTCTAGTCTATAGTCTAGTCTATAGTCTAGTCTATAGTCTAGTCTATAGTCTAGTCTATAGTCTAGTCTATAGTCTAGTCTATAGTCTAGTCTATAGTCTAGTCTATAGTCTAGTCTATAGTCTAGTCTATAGTCTAGTCTATAGTCTAGTCTAGTCAGTCTATAGTCTAGTCTATAGTCTAGTCTATAGTCTAGTCTATAGTCTAGTCTATAGTCTAGTCTATAGTCTAGTCTATAGTCTAGTCTATAGTCTAGTCTATAGTCTAGTCTATAGTCTAGTCTATAGTCTAGTCTATAGTCTAGTCTATAGTCTAGTCTATAGTCTAGTCTATAGTCTAGTCTATAGTCTAGTCTATAGCTAGTCTATAGTCTAGTCTATAGTCTAGTCTATAGTCTAGTCTATAGTCTAGTCTATAGTCTAGTCTATAGTCTAGTCTATAGTCTAGTCTATAGTCTAGTCTATAGTCTAGTCTATAGTCTAGTCTATAGTCTAGTCTATAGTCTAGCTATAGTCTAGTCTATCGTCTAGTCTATAGTCTAGTCTATAGTCTAGACTATAGTCTAGTCTATAGTCTAGTCTATAGTCTAGTCTATAGTCTAGTCTATAGTCTAGTCTATAGTCTAGTCTATAGTCTAGTCTATAGTCTAGACTATAGTTTAGTCTATAGTCTAGTCTATAGTCTAGTCTATAGTCCAGTCTATAGTCTAGTCTATAGTCTAGTCAATAGTCTAGTCTATAGTCTAGTCTATAGTCTAGTCTATAGTCTAGTCTATAGACTAGACTATAGACTAGACTATAGTCTCGTCTAGTCTATAGTCTAGTCTATAGTCTAGTCTATAGTCTAGTCTATAGTCTAGTCTATAGTCTAGTCTATAGTCTAGTCTATAGCCTAGTCTATAGTCTAGTCTATAGTGTAGTCTATAGTCTAGTCTATAGTCTAGTCTATAGTCTAGTCTATAGTCTAGTCTATAGTGTAGTCTGTAGTCTAGTCTATAGTCTAGTCTATAGTCCAGTTTATATTCCAGTTTATAGTCTAGTCTATATATATTAGATAGTCTATATAGATTAGACTATAGACTAGACTATAGGCTTAACTATAGACTAAACTATATACTAGAATATAGACTATAGAACAGACCATAAGCTATGTATATTATCCTATAGACTAGACTATTAACTTATCTCTAGACAAAACTATTCTATAGAATAGAGTATAAACTAGTCTATAGACTAGTCTGTTGTAAGCATTACATTTTAAAAAAGAAAAACCATTAGGTTTCTGTTGATATAGTTTTAGTTTAACTTGTTGCTCCAGATTGTAACTACTCTGACTTTGAAACAAGTTAACACATTTCACTCAAATTATTTAAACAATTTATTATATTTCAACACTCTTTAATTCTATAATTATCCCCCTATAACTTAAAATTATAACTTTAAATAAATATATATTTATATTTATTACGGTGAGATTTTTGTAAAACATATTTTTCCAATTAACTACAAGTTAAGTGTTTTTTTCGTACGTTTTTCAAATTTCCTACAAATAAAAAACAAGGTGTGAAAAATTATTGTTGCATGGGTATTTGTTTAAAAAAAAGTGACAGAGAAGTGAGTGAAGAGTGTGTGTTCAATACCACGTTCCTCTTTTTTTTAATATTACACACATGCAAACAAGAGTGAAGTGTCATTATTCATCCGTATACAAAAAATTGAACAAACATTTGAATTGTTGAATGATTGACATCTATTAGAGCGCACATGTTGCTCATTAGAATTTCTATTTCATTTTATTTTATTTTTCAATTCAATTTATTTTGTACTTTATAGTTGTTTCTTTTTAAATATTTTGTTGTTGCTTGTTATTTATTTATTTAATTTTTAATTTTACATTTGCATTTAGTTACCGTAATTATATTGTAGCAAAATGCACTCAATTTTACATTTTTATACACCTCCCGAAAACAAGTGTTGCCAACTCTTTGCATTAACTAGTGAGACAATTATTTGTTTGAATAGAGAGTAATTGCAAGTGTGTGTGAGTTTGTGTGTACATTTGTATTGACTTAACTGTGCCCTCAAAAGTTGATGTCATTTTCCTTCTAATGATAGCAAATAGATAAAAATGCAAATGTAATTTTAATACCTAAACCAAACCATGTCTGTCAACCGCTACTTCCCTCTCCCCTTAACAATCTTATTTCAGAACAACACACATACATGCATATTTATTGTTGTTATTTGTCATGCTTTTTCATAACAGTAATTGAAAATGTGTACTTTAGTACCCATCAAAATGTCGAGAAAAGTACTTAATAAAGGTTGATGTTACAAGTACTAATTGAGATCTAGATTTGACTTAAATCCTTTATTCCGTGGTAATATATTCCTTCCGTTAACCGATTATTTGTGAGAAATAGACTATAGTCTATAGTCTAGTCTATAGTCTAGTCTATAGTCTAGTCTAAACTATAGACTAGACTATAGACTAGACTATAGACTAGACTATAGTCTATAGACTAAACTATAGACTAGACTATAGACTAGACTATAGACTAGACTATAGAGTAGACTATAGACTAGACTATAGACTAGACTATAGACTAGATTATAGACTAGACTATAGACTAGACTATAGACTAGACTATAGACTAGACTATAGACTAGACTATAGACTAGACTATAGACTAGACTATAGACTAGACTATAGACTAGACTATAGACTAGACTATAGACTAGACTATAGACTAGACTATAGACTAGACTATAGACTAGACTATAGACTAGACTATAGACTAGACTATAGACTTGACTATAGACTTGACTATAGACTAGACTATAGACTAGACTTTAAACTAGACTATAGACTAGACTATAGACTAGACTAAAGACTAGACTATAGACTAGACTATAGACTAGACTATAGACTAGACTATAGACTAGACTATAGACTTGACTATAGACTAGACTATAGACTTGACTATAGACTAGAATATAGACTAGACTATAGACTAGACTATATACTAGACTATAGACTAGACTATAGACTAGACTATAGACTAGACTATAGACTAGACTATAGAC
>NW_023994151.1:0-40000 GCF_015586225.1 Lucilia sericata | reverse complement strand
CAAAGTAAATAAACTTAGTTTTGTTTAAATTTTATTCAAAATGTATAAAAAAACAACCGTTCATTTTCTATTATCGACAAGGAGTACAACAATTTCTCTTAATTTTAGATTATTTAAATATTAATCACATGATAAAAACAGATGTAAAACGCATCTGTCAAAAATATACAACAATTGTCACAAAATCACGTTTTTAAAAAAGTTGTCACAGTTAATAATTTTTTTTTATATATATCTTATAATTACTTTTTAAAACAATTCTTAATATATTATTTCTCAAGTCTGCAGTTTATAAAGTTGAATTATTGATTTTCTTTTTTATCTAAACTATGGAAAATTTACTTAATAAATATATTGTGTAACTATTTTGTTAAAAATTTTCTTAGTTGCCTATCAAATACCGGTGTTTCATAAATCAATTATCAATTATTGTTTGTTGTAATAGAACAATTAGTCAATAAAAAAATACATAAGAAAATTAAATGTTTTATAATAATAATTCTGATAATTAATTTTTAATTTTATACAAATGTCTAGAGAAATTATAAAACAACGTAGAGAATTGTGTATTTTATTTAATAAATAATTAAATAAAACTTGTGTAATTTTTTTAATTTAATTTAAATTTTATAACACTATAACTAAATAGCAACAACAATTATAAAGTGTTTGAGAGAAAATAACAATAAAAAATACGTTAGAATGTTAGAAGGGAAATTATACAATTTTGTTGATAATCTAACGGAAATTGGTTAAAATGTATATAGACTATAGTCTAGTCTATACTCTAGTCTATAGTCTAGTCTATAGTCTAGTCTATAGTCTAGTCTATAGTCTAGTCTATAGTCTAGTCTATAGTCTAGTCTATAGTCTAGTCTATAGTCTAGTCTATAGTCTAGTCTATAGTCTAGTCTATAGTCTAGTCTATAGTCTAGTCTATAGTCTAGTCTATAGTCTAGTCTATAGTCTAGTCTATAGTCTAGTCTATAGTCTAGTCTATAGTCTAGTCTATAGTCTAGTCTATAGTCTAGTCTATAGTCTAGTCTATAGTCTAGTCTATAGTCTAGTCTATAGTCTAGTCTATAGTCTAGTCTATAGTCTAGTCTATAGTCTAGTCTATAGTCTAGTCTATAGTCTAGTCTATAGTCTAGTCTATAGTCTAGTCTATAGTCTAGTCTATAGTCTAGTCTATAGTCTAGTCTATAGTCTAGTCTATAGTCTAGTCTACTATAGTCTAGTCTATAGTCTAGTCTATAGTCTAGTCTTATAGTCTAGTCTATTAGTCTAGTCTATAGTCTAGTCTATAGTCTAGTCTATAGTCTAGTCTATAAAGTCTAGTCTATAGTCTAGTCTATAGTCTAGTCTATAGTCTAGTCTAGTCTAGTTCTATAGTCTAGTCTATAGTCTAGTCTATAGTCTAGTCTATAGTCTAGTCTATAGTCTAGTCTATAGTCTAGTCTATAGTCTAGTCTATAGTCCTAGTCTATAGTATAGTCTAGTCTATAGTCTAGTCTATAGTCTAGTCTATAGTCTAGTCTATAGTCTAGTCTATAGTCTAGTCTATAGTCTAGTCTATAGTCTAGTCTATAGTCTAGTCTATAGTCTAGTCTATAGTCTAGTCTATAGTCTAGTCTATAGTCTAGTCTATAGTCTAGTCTATAGTCTAGTCTATAGTCTAGTCTATAGTCTAGTCTATAGTCTAGTCTATAGTCTAGTCTATAGTCTAGTCTATAGTCTAGTCTATAGTCTAGTCTATAGTCTAGTCTATAGTCTAGTCTATAGTCTAGTCTATAGTCTAGTCTATAGTCTAGTCTATAGTCTAGTCTATAGTCTAGTCTATAGTCTAGTCTATAGTCTAGTCTATAGTCTAGTCTATAGTCTAGTCTATAGTCTAGTCTATAGTCTAGTCTATAGCCTAGTCTATAGTCTAGTCTATAGTCTAGTCTATAGTCTAGTCTGTAGTCTAGTCTAATCTATAGTCTAATCTATAGTCTAGTCTATAGGCTAGTTTATAGTCTAGTCTATGGGCTAGTTTATAGTCTAGTCTATGGGCTAGTCTATAGGATAGTCTATAGTCAAGTTAATCATCTAATATGTACTCTAGTCTAAAATCTGATCTAGTCTAGTATATATTGAGCCTATAGCGTAATCTAAAGATTGAACTACAACATAATCTGTAGTCTAGTACATAGCCTAGCCTATAGTTCACCATATAATCTACTTCATAGTCTAGTTCTATTCAGTCTAGATTACGTTTTAGTTTATTTATCAGAAACATTCTGCCACCAATTTCGCACTATCGTTTGCTTTAAGTTTATGTATTTATTACCTTTTTTTAACAATTTATAAAATTTTTTTAAAAACCATTCTTATACATTTATCATTTAACTGTTACGCTCCTCAGCTTAATCGCTTCTGTGTTCTTATAAAACATCTATTTCTGTTTTCCCATCTCATTTCTTCCATCTTGCCTAAATGTCTGTGTTTCATATTTTTCTGTTTAACTTTTTCCAAATTCTTGTATTTTTTTATTTTCTATTTTTTAAAATTTTTATTTTTCCCTTCTTTTTTTTTAATTTGAAATCCTTGATCTTTCACCAACAACTATCACACAAAACGAAAACGAATTGGTTTAAAATATAAATTTCAAAACAAAAAAATTCCATAATAAAGATGATGCAAACAACACCAACAACAACAGTAATGATAATAATACCACTGATACTAAAAGCACCTCATTCATGTTACTGACCAATTCCACCTCAAGCAAATTGTTAAAAACCTCATCAAGCTCATCTTTGTCGCCACCAATACGAATGGCAACAGATGACGAAGAACCAGAAGATGTCACAATGGTGAAACCTAAAACAGCAGCTGAGACTGCGGCGACGGATGGTGGTAATACGGCCACATTTACTTTGATAGGTAGAAATGGTGAAATTATAGGAAATGCTGCTGCCAGCAAACAAATGTTGTTGACCAATGGCATTCGCATAGCGGCTCCCACAGCCACTATAGGCCAAGTAACGCAGCAGCCGGCCACAACACATGTGTCCCTGTCCAAGGCCATTAATATACCTTTTAATAATAAAAATATACCTCTCATAACCGGGTTTCCCTATCAATTAACTCCAACATCCTCGTCGTCGTCAACGTCTCAGCAAGCACAACAACAAACCGCCAATAGTTGTATAGTTTTAACCAATCGCCCAAAAACTTTTATACCCTTGACACCGCCACCCATGTCGAGTAGAAAATTTGTTGAACCCACACAATCACGTATACGAAGTTTCTCACTATCCTCCCATAAATTTTCAGCCAATAATCAGCATCATCAGTTGCACAATGGCAACAACAGCAACAGTATGATGGTCGATGAAATACCACCAACGCAACAGCATCATCCTAGTTTCGGTACAAATTCATCGTCCAGTCAACACTCGACCTCCAGCCAACACTCACCGCCCCGTCATGTGTCGTCCTCGTTGGGAGCCTCATCGGCTGGCAGTCATTATATGCATATGCTTAATGCTGGACAGCAGTCAGCGGTAGGAGCCGGTTCAAATCATGTAACACATGCTACGCCTAGAAGGCGTACCATTAGTTCCACAAGTAATGGGTAAGTTTTGATAGGATCTATTAATGTTGTAACTATAGTTTTAATTTTTGTTTTCCTTAATCGTATTTTCAGGGCTGGTACCCGTGAAGTTCATAATAAATTAGAAAAGAATCGTCGTGCCCATTTAAAAGAATGCTATGAAGCATTAAAAAATCAATTATCATTGAAAGATGAAGATCGCAGAAAAACCTCCAATTTAGCTATATTGGGTGAAGCTTTAAAATGTGTCCAAGTAAGTAGAATGATATTTTTTAGTTTATTAAGATTTGAATTAAGGAAAAGTTAAAGAAGATCCTCTATACGTTATTTTGTAATATTCCCAATTATCTGTAGTTGTATAGTATAATCTATAATACAGTGTAGTCCATAAAAAAGTCCTAGATTTAAACTATACTCTATCCTATAGTGTAGCATATAGTCTAGCATATGGTCTAGTCTATAGTCTAGTCTATAGTCTAGTCTATAGTCTAGTCTATAGTCTAGTCTATAGTCTAGTCTATAGTCTAGTCTATAGTCTAGTCTATAGTCTAGTCTATAGTCTAGTCTATAGTCTAGTCTATAGTCTAGTCTATAGTCTAGTCTAAAGTCTAGTCTAGTCCATAGTCTAGTCTATAGTCTAGTCCATAGTCTAGTCTATAGTCTAGTCTAAAGTCTAGTCTATAGTCTAGTCTATAGTCTAGTCTAAAGTCTAGTCTATAGTCTAGTCTATAGTCTAGTCTATAGTCTAGTCTATAGTCTAGTCTATAGTCTAGTCTATAGTCTAGTCTATAGTCTAGTCTATAGTCTAGTCTATAGTCTAGTCTATAGTCTAGTCTATAGTCTAGTCTATAGTCTAGTCTATAGTCTAGTCTATAGTCTAGTCTATAGTCTAGTCTATAGTCTAGTCTATAGTCTAGTCTATAGTCTAGTCTATAGTCTAGTCTATAGTCTAGTCTATAGTCTAGTCTATAGTCTAGTCTATAGTCTAGTCTATAGTCTAGTCTATAGTCTAGTCTATAGTCTAGTCTATAGTCTAGTCTATGGTCTAGTCTATAGTCTAGTCTATAGTCTAGTCTATAGTCTAGTCTATAGTCTAGTCTATAATCTAGTCTATAGTCTAGTCTATAGTCTAGTCTATAGTCTAGTCTATAGTCTAGTCTATAGCCTAGTCTATAGTCTAGTCTAGTCTAGTCTATAGCCTAGTCTATAGTCTAGTCTATAGTCTAGTCTATAGTCTAGTCTATAGTCTAGTCTATAGTCTAGTCTATAGTCTAGTCTATAGTCTAGTCTATGGTCTAGTCTATAGTCTAGTCTATAGTCTAGTCTATAGTCTAGTCTATAGTCTAGTCTATAATCTAGTCTATAGTCTAGTCTATAATCTAGTCTATAGTCTAGTCTATAGTCTAGTCTATAGTCTAGTCTATAATCTAGTCTATAGTCTAGTCTATAGTCTAGTCTATAGTCTAGTCTATAGTATAGTCTATAGTCTAGTCTATAGTATAGTCTATAGTATAGTCTGTAGTCTATTACATTGAGTCTAGTCTAGAGTCGAGTCTATTTCCCTTAGTCCAAATAAAAAATTCGTTTATTTGTTTTTTTTTTTATAAAAAAAATCTCTAAATTAATTTTCCTTTCAGACTTCCCAAAAACGTGCTCAAGAACTGGAAGCTGAATGGGAACATTTAGCAAATGAGAAAATCAATTTACAAAAACGTATTGTTAGCTTAAAGCGTGAACTTGGTCCAAAGTATGAACAAATGTTTTCGGGATTGGGTATTTTTCCTGATATCGAAATTGGTAGCATTCCAAATGAGAGAGGTAAGTAGTAAATATATGCTTATGATCTGACCCAGTTAATCTTATGTATTATTAAAATTGTTCTCTTAGTTGTACCCAAAAATGTTCTTCTATAAGAGAAAGAAAAATTCAAGTAAAAAAAGGTCAACTAAACTGTTTTTCATATCTTGCTTAAATGTATGTTTTCCTTAACCTCCTCTTTTTTCGTATTATTAATATGGGTTTTTCCTTTTTCCTTCAAAACTCAAAATTATAATTTTTAATTTCACTTTTTACGCAAACAATCGACTACAGAAACAACAGCCTTATACGAAAAAAAAGAAACAAAACAAAAACTGCTGTTTCGTACTTAGTATTTGTGTGATTTGTCTCCAGCAGCAGCTGCAACAGCAGCAGCAGCAGCAGAAATTCATTAAATATCTTATAGTATATATTGAGTATAAACACAACACCAACTACGACAAAGTGTTAGAGAATAAATTTTAGAATTTTATTCAAATTTCGTACGACTTTATTTTTATAAAGTAGACCAAGTATTGAATATTATTTTGCGCCATATTTTAGCATAATATTTTTTAAGTTTGTATTGCGGTGTTGCATTTAATTGTAAAGTTATTCTCTAGTACGACGAGTATTCAAGTTTTGCATTTCAAAACGAGATCTCTGTATAAAGTTTCGAAATATTAGAGAAAAAGCATGCTGATATTTTAAATAAGATGCATTTTTGTAGAAAATACTACTACAACATACGACAATAATAAAATTCATAGAAGAAAACAAAAACAGCAAAAATAGTTGAGAACAAATTTTGGAGGAGTTCATTAAGAATTTGATTGTTTGCTATAAAGTGAATATAAATTAAAGGATCCCCTTTATGGGTTAATTTTTAAAATTTAATTAACTTTATTTGAATACTAACGCTTTAAACTCTAGATTACTAACAGCATCTAAAGTGACAATTGTATAAACGCACGATTACCTTGCAAGTATAGGGTATCGCGTGAAAAAGGACACATCAATGCAAATCATCAATTTATTTATTAATGCTAAAATGACCCATAAATTATTTAGCAAAAAATCAAATGCCCACAATAGCTCATAGATATACTACTGCCTTGTGTTTATGATAATTTTGATTTATTTTGATACGTTAATAATATTACTGCTCTACTGTGTTTTTTTTTTTTTTTCAATAAAAATGTGCGAGGATTTTATGCAAACAAAATCAGTCTTTACAGATAAAATGCTGAAAACTAATTATAATTCTTTACATTCAATTAGAAAGTTTGTTCTAAAATATTCCAAAAATATATTTAAAGAACAAAAGTAACGGTAACTAAATCTACTTAGATTGAAAATGACGTAAAATTTAGAAACAATTTCATAACGTTGGCGATTGAAAATATCATTGAAAGTTAAGGTAAACAAATCCAGAGGAAGTTACAACAGAAAATGGAGAATAAAATTGACAACATGCTAAATTGTGGACCAGACCAGAGATTAATTAGGCTATAAAACAGACAGGGAACTGAATATTTACATATATAGGTCAGACAAGATTATAAACTAAAATATAGACTAGAACTATAGAATAGACTATACACTAGACTTTGGACTAGGACTATAAACTAAATTATAGACTAGACTGTAGACTAGACTATAGACAGACTGCAGACTAGACTGTAGACTAGACTATAGACTAGACTATAGGCTAGACTAGACTATAGAAGACTATATACAAGACTATAGAAGTTTATATACTAGACTATAGACTAGACTATAGACTAGACTATATACTAGACTATATACTATACTATAGACTAGACTATAGACTAGACTATAAACTGGACTATAGACTAAACTATACTATAGACTGGACTATAGACTAGACTATATACTAGACTATAGACTAGACTATAGTCTAGACTATAGACTACACTATTGGCTAGACTATATACTATACTATATACTAGACTATATACTAGACTATGTACTATAGACTAGACTATAGACTAGACTATAGACTAGACTATAGACTAGACTATAGACTAGACTATAGACTAGACTATAGACTAGACTATAGACTAGACTATAGACTAGACTATAGACTAGACTATAGACTAGACTATAGACTAGACTATAGACTAGACTATAGACTAGACTATAGACTAGACTATAGACTAGACTATAGACTAGACTATAGACTAGATTATAGACTATACTATAGACTAGACTATAGGCTAGACTATAGACTAGACTATAGACTAGACTATAGACTAGACTATAGACTAGACTATAGACTAGACTAGACTAGACTATAGACTAGACTATAGACTAGACTATAGACTAGACTATAGACTAGACTATAGACTAGACTATAGACTAGACTATAGACTAGACTATAGACTAGACTATAGACTAGACTATAGACTAGACTATAGACTATACTATATACTAGACTATAGACTATACTATATACTAGACTATATACTAGACTATATACTAGACTATGTACTAGACTATATACTAATTATAGACTAGACTATAAATTAGACTGTAGACTACACTATAGACAAGACTATAGACTAGACTATTGACTAGTCTATAGTCTAGTCTATAGTCTAGTCTATAGTCTAGTCTAGTCTATAGTCTAGTCTATAGTCTACTATAGACTAGACTATAGACTAGACTATAGACTAGACTATAGACTAGACTATAGACTAGACTATAGACTAGACTATAGACTAGACTATAGACTAGACTATAGACTAGACTATAGACTAGACTATAGACTAGACTATAGACTAGACTATAGACTAGACTATAGACTAGACTATAGACTAGACTATAGACTAGACTATAGACTAGACTAGACTAGACTAGACTATAGACTAGACTATAGACTAGACTATAGACTAGACTATAGACTAGACTATAGACTAGACTATAGACTAGACTATAGACTAGACTATAGACTAGACTATAGACTAGACTATAGACTAGACTATAGACTAGACTATAGACTAGACTATAGACTAGACTATAGACTAGACTATAGACTAGACTATAGACTAGACTATAGACTAGACTATAGACTAGACTATAGACTAGACTATAGACTAGACTATAGACTAGACTATAGACTAGACTATAGACTAGACTATAGACTAGACTATAGACTAGACTATAGACTAGACTATAGACTAGACTATAGACTAGACTATAGACTAGACTATAGACTAGACTATAGACTAGACTTAGACTAACTATAGACTAGACTATAGACTAGACTATAGACTAGACTATAGACTAGACTATAGACTAGACTATAGACTAGACTATAGACTAGACTATAGACTATACTATAGACTAGACTATAGACTAGACTTAGACTAGACTATAGACTAGACTATAGACTAGACTATAGACTAGACTATAGACTAGACTATAGACTAGAACTATAGACTAGACTATAGACTAGGACTATAGACTAGACTATAGACTAGACTATAGACTAGCCTATAGACTAGACTATAGACCTAGACATAGACTAGACTATAGACTAGACTATAGACTAGACTATAGACTAGACTATAGACTAGACTATAGACTAGACTATAGACTAGACTATAGACTAACTATAGACTAGACTATAGACTAGACTATAGACTAGACTATAGACTAGACTATAGACTAGACTATAGACTAGACTATAGACTAGACTATAGACTAGACTATAGACTAGACTATAGACTAGACTATAGACTAGACTATAGACTAGACTATAGACTAGACTATAGACTTAGACTATTGACTAGACTATAGACTAGACTATAGACTTAGACTATTGACTAGACTATAGACTATTGACTAGACTATAGACTAGACTATAGACTAGACTATATACTAGACTATATACTAGACTATATATTAGATTTCAGACTAGACTGTAGACTAAACTATGTATTACATATTAGATTATAGATTACACTATAGGCTAGACTATAGACAAGTCTAATGAATGGACTATATACTAGTAAATAGACTAGAGAATAGTATCTGGATATTTGTATCTCAAAAAATGTTCCTTTAAAAACTTTAGAAGCTATTATTCTAACCTAAAAATATTAAATCTAATTTAATTTCTTTAAAATTTCTTATTCCTTTTTTTCAGAAACAATAAATGATACACATTCACTCTCATCTGGACGTGGCAGTACATTGTACAGTTCATCTAGTTCGCTATCTAGTGGCGGCAGTAATGGCAGCAGCAGTGGTGGCAGTGGCAGCAATACAATGTCATCACCAGTTGGTGCTGGTGTAAGTAGTAAAAATCAAATGCATAATACAATTATGATGATGAAAGAAATTGAGTGTTAGCATGTAACTATTCCTGAACATACAACTAGGAATGAAAGTGTATATAGATTTATTAGGAATCAATTGTTGAAGATGAAAATCAAACACATATTAAAAAGTTAACTGCCAACTAGAAGAAAATCTTTTCTATTTTATTATTATTGATATTTCTTTTGTTTTTTTATTTGAATTTTTGTTTATGTATTTTATTATTTTTTTGTTAAGTTTTTTTAACTCTTAATTTGTTTTACTTTTTTTATTTTCTACTCTATTTTTAATTAATTAATCAAAAATTAAATATACACTTCTATACGCCTAAACCAAACTACGATCTCATTTTAAACAAAAAAAACAAATTGCTTTAAAACGACAATTTCACTTTTTAAATTGCAAAATTATTACACACATACATACAACCAAATTCATACCAACACTCACTCAAAAACATATAAATGTTGAAATCAAAATCGAAAACAATTTTACCAAAAACTTTAAAAAATAATCTACAATTAATGGATAATTTGTAATGTTGTATAAATATTGTAATTGTTATAAATAGTTACAAACTGCAATGCCCACAACAATATCGCCTGTGATAAACAAAATCAACCACAACAGCAACAACAACAATATTAATTCTACATCACCAATATCAATTAATAGCAACAGTAATGTTGTCATCCAACAACAACAACAACAGCGTAAAAATCCCACAATTACCACCACCATACAAGCTGTAGCAATTCCTACTCAGGGTGGAGGCGGAGGAGGTGGCATTAACAGTCCACCAGCTGGTAGTCCTACGGCTCTTGTTACCTTCGGTAGCAGTCTACCATTATCATTGACAGCCAAAAATATATCAGCTACTGCTGTAACCCGTGGCTCACCCACACCCTCGACACCCTCACCGTCGCCGTCCTCTTCGAGTGGTGTCTCCTCGTCATCGTCATTGATCTCGTCATCACCTCCGATTAATGGGGTGATTAGTAATGGTCGCAATGTGACCGTTAACATTCCTAATGGTTTGAAATTGCAAGCAACTGCTGCTGTAGCCGGAGCTGGTCAAAATGGTGGTGGCGGCGGTGGTGGTGTCGGCAGCCTTATTGCTGGTGGAATTGGAAATGGTTCTACAGCCACAGCTGCCGCAACTATATTAGCTACTTCAGCACCCGCACAAGGAGTTAATAATACAAATAATGGTAAGTTTACAAAAACAAAAAAAAAAGAACTTAATATTTTTATCAAGTAGTTCTGCAAAGCAAAAGAAAATCTAACGATCAGATATCAGACTTAACTATAGTCTCGAAAAAAGGCTATACTAGAGCTTAAAATTTTTGGACTGGACTATAGGCTTATAGAATAGACTATAGAGTCTAGACTGTACTACTCTAGACTGTAAACTATATTATAGACTATAGACTAGACTATAGACTGCACTAGATTATAGATTGGACTATAGACTAGACTATAGACAAGACTAGACTAGCTATAGACTAGACTATAGACTAGACTATAGACTAGACTATAGACTAGACTATAGACTAGACTATAGACTAGACTATAGACTAGACTATAGACTAGACTATAGACTAGACTATAGACTAGACTATAGACTAGACTATAGACTAGACTATAGACTACTATAGACTAGACTATAGACTAGACTATAGACTAGACTATAGACTAGACTATAGACTAGACTATAGATTAGACTATAGACTAGACTATAGACTAGACTATAGAAGACTATAGACTAGACTATAGACTATAGACTAGACTACAGACTATAGACTAGACTATAGACTAGACTATAGACTAGACTATAGACTAGACTATAGACTAGACTATAGACTAGACTATAGACTAGACTATAGACTAGACTATAGACTAGACTATAGACTAGACTATAGACTAGACTATAGACTAGACTATAGACTAGACTATAGACTAGACTATAGACTAGACTATAGACTAGACTATAGACTAGACTATAGACTAGACTATACTAGACTAGACTACTATAGACTAGACTATAGACTAGACTATAGACTAGACTATAGACTAGACTATAGACTAGACTATAGACTAGACTATAGACTAGACTATAGACTAGACTATAGACTAGACTATAGACTAGACTATAGACTAGACTATAGACTAGACTATAGACTAGACTATAGACTAGACTATAGACTAGACTATAGACTAGACTATAGACTAGACTATAGACTAGACTATAGACTAGACTATAGACTAGACTATAGACTAGACTATAGACTAGACTATAGACTAGACTATAGACTAGACTATAGACTAGACTATAGACTAGACTATAGACTAGACTATAGACTAGACTATAGACTAGACTATAGACTAGACTATAGACTAGACTATAAACTAGACTATAGACTAGACTATAGACTAGACTATAAACTAGACTATAGACTAGACTATAGACTAGACTATAGACTAGACTATAGACTAGACTATAGACTAGACTATAGACTAGACTATAGACTAGACTATAGACTAGACTATAGACTAGACTATAGACTAGACTATAGACTAGACTATAGACTAGACTATAGACTAGACTATAGACTAGACTATAGACTAGACTATAGACTAGACTATAGACTAGACTATAGACTAGACTATAGACTAGACTATAGACTAGACTATAGACTAGACTATAGACTAGACTATAGACTAGACTATAGACTAGACTATAGACTAGACTATAGACTAGACTATAGACTAGACTATAGACTAGACTATAGACTAGACTATAGACTAGACTATAGACTAGACTATAGACTAGACTATAGACTAGACTATAGACTAGACTATAGACTAGACTATAGACTAGACTATAGACTAGACTATAGACTAGACTATAGACTAGACTATAGACTAGACTATAGACTAGACTATAGACTAGACTATAGACTAGACTATAGACTAGACTATAGACTAGACTATAGACTAGACTATAGACTAGACTATAGACTAGACTATAGACTAGACTATGACTATAGACTAGACTATAGACTAGACTATAGACTAGACTATAGACTAGACTATAAACTAGACTAGACTAGACTATGGACTAGACTATGGACTAGACTATAGACTAGACTATAGACTAGACTATAGGCTACACTATAGACTACACTATAGACTACACTATAGACTACACTATAGACTAGACTATAATCTAGACTATAGACTAGATTATGGACTTGTCTATAGACTAGAATATAATATAGACTATTATATAGCATTTACAATAGATTACAGACTAGACCATAGACTAAGACTAAACTATAGACTGGACTAGACTAGATTGGAGTATATATTGGACTATAAACTATACTATAGACTAAACTATACTATAGACTAGACTATAAATTGGACTAAAGACTAGACTATAGCCTAAACTATAATCCGGACTATGTACAGGAAAAAGAACTGGATGAATTCCTTCTTCATGTATAAAATTTGCATCATTAGTAGAAAAACCTCATTTTTTATATTAAGTTTATTTCTTTTTTTGTTTAATACTATTGGCATTTTTCTTTAACATTTTCTATTTTTTTTATTTCTGTTTATTTACATTTCTCCTAAAACACACACAAAACCCTCTCCAAACAAAACCCAATAGCAATAATGTTGCAAGCATTACGTGGTTGCCATTTGGTATAAAAACCAATTTGAACAAAACAAAACAATATTGGCCAAATTATGAAAATCTGAATATAAAATCACTTACAAAAGAAATCAAGAGGATTCAACAACGAACTTGCTATAGATTTAAAATTGCCACTTTTCAAATTAAATGTGGATGAAATAAAAAAAAAAAAACTAAATAAAATTACTACTAATTATATTATTAAAACGAAATAACACACATCATCATATCACCTACAAAATCCAAAACTAAATTAGCAAAGATATAAAAAACCAACCCCAACATGTCCTGTTTCTATCAGAAAAATATAAATTCAAAATCCTATAAAATTTTATAATTTGCTCCTCTATTAAAAAAAAAAATTAAACAAAATCTAAGCACCAACCTTTAAAGGCTGTAAAAATTTGAAAAATATAAACCATAAGCCACCTCCACCATTTCTTAATTTTCTTTTTATAAAAACCAAAAAACCATCAACCACCACCAAAAACCACCACAAAAAATTCAAATACCTTTTTACCACAAAATCATCAAATTTGTAAAAAAATAAATGTGAACAAAATGGCCTTTAAAATAAAACAAAATTTTACTCAATTCACAAAATTTGTATAAAAAAAACTTGTGAATAAATTTGAAAAAAATACCACAAAAAGAATCAACAACTTTTTTGTATATTTCTGCAGCAGTTTTGGGAAATCAACAACAACAACACAATGGCCGTAAGAAAAGTTTAACTTTAACGAACAACAACAACAATAGTTTGGTAGAAACAACAAAAAATAATCATCAACATCATCAGCAGCAACAACAACAGCATGCTAGTGAAGATGGTGAACAACCGGCAAAATTTTTAAAAGTATTCAATACAACAACTGCAACAAATGGCCATCACCATCATCAACAGCAGCAGCAACATGAAATGAAAAATCATGGTCAGAAATTTCTATTAACCAGCAATGGTGGCATATTACAAGGTGGAATTGGAGGAGGTGGTGGCAACAACAGCAACAACAATATTAATAATTTGGTTGGTTCTTCTACGATTGCAAATAAATCACTTACCAATGGTTCGACTTCAACGGCCTCATCTACAAATGAATTGTGTCGTTTGCCAGGTGGTGCTGAATTAAATATTTTACCCTCAAATGGTTTAAAACTCACCTCAGGAGGTGGAAATGGGCCCATGGCTACAGCATTTTATCATGCCAATGGCAAAATCACTTTTGTTAATGGACCACCGCCTACGCACCAACAACAGTATCATCATCATCATCATCAACAACAACAACAACATCAACACCCACCGTCGCCTTTGCCAAATTCAACTACTATCACTAGTAATGGTACAACAACACTAACTACTAATGGAATTTTGCTTAAAGGTATTCATTCATTTAATTCACATTAACACAATCACTTGTTTTAATTACATTTTCAAATTTCAAATCTAATTAATTGTGTTTCTTTTTTTTTAGATGCCACCAGTGTTACTCCACTGTTAGTATCGGCAGCATCATCACCATCCACAACAACTAGCGTTAATGGTTTGCATTTTGCTGGCAATTTTGCCCAATTATTAGCTGCTGCTAATACAACGGCTACAACTTGTACTACTAATAGCAACAATGTTTTGGTAAATGCAACAGCAGCAGCAGCCTCTACAACTGCCTCAATTGTGCCAATGGCAACAAATTTCCAAAATATTATGGAGTCGAAAATAAAAAATAATAATAAGGTAAGGAAAATTTAATTAAAAGAGGAAAACGTTTACTGTATACTAGATTTTAGACGATGGATTAGACTATTGACTATAGACTAGACCACAGACTAGACGAAAAACTAGACTATACTCTAGACAATGGAATACACAATAGACTAGACTTGACTAATAGAATATAGCCTAGACTATAGACTAAACTATAAACTATACTATAGACTAGACAATATACTAAATTATAAACTAGACTATGGGCTACATAGTCTAGTCTATAGACTATATAGACTAGTCTAGTCTATAGTCTAGTCTATAGTCTAGTCTATAGTCTAGTCTATAGTCTAGTCTATAGTCTAGTCTATAGTCTAGTCTATAGTCTAGTCTATAGTCTAGTCTATAGTCTAGTCTATAGTCTAGTCTATAGTCTAGTCTATAGTCTAGTCTATAGTCTAGTCTATAGTCTAGTCTATAGTCTAGTCTATAGTCTAGTCTATAGTCTAGTCTATAGTCTAGTCTATAGTCTAGTCTAGTCTATAGTCTAGTCTATAGTCTAGTCTATAGTCTAGTCTATAGTCTAGTCTATAGTCTAGTCTATAGTCTAGTCTATAGTCTAGTCTATAGTCTAGTCTATAGTCTAGTCTATAGTCTAGTCTATAGTCTAGTCTATAGTCTAGTCTATAGTCTAGTCTATAGTCTAGTCTATAGTCTAGTCTAGTCTATAGTCTATAGTCTAGTCTATAGTCTAGTCTATAGTCTAGTCTATAGTCTAGTCTATAGTCTAGTCTATAGTCTAGTCTATAGTCTAGTCTATAGTCTAGTCTATAGTCTAGTCTATAGTCTAGTCTATAGTCTAGTCTATAGTCTAGTCTATAGTCTAGTCTATAGTCTAGTCTATAGTCTAGTCTATAGTCTAGTCTATAGTCTAGTCTATAGTCTAGTCTATAGTCTAGTCTATAGTCTAGTCTATAGTCTAGTCTATAGTCTAGTCTATAGTCTAGTCTATAGTCTAGTCTATAGTCTAGTCTATAGTCTAGTCTATAGTCTAGTCTATAGTCTAGTCTATAGTCTAGTCTATAGTCTAGTCTATAGTCTAGTCTATAGTCTAGTCTATAGTCTAGTCTATAGTCTAGTCTATAGTCTAGTCTATAGTCTAGTCTATAGTCTAGTCTATAGTCTAGTCTATAGTCTAGTCTATAGTCTAGTCTATAGTCTAGTCTATAGTCTAGTCTATAGTCTAGTCTATAGTCTAGTCATATCTAGTCTATAGTCTAGTCTATAGTCTAGTCTATAGTCTAGTCTATAGTCTAGTCTATAGTCTAGTCTATAGTCTAGTCTATAGTCTAGTCTATAGTCTAGTCTATAGTCTAGTCTATAGTCTAGTCTATAGTCTAGTCTATAGTCTAGTCTATAGTCTAGTCTATAGTCTAGTCTATAGTCTAGTCTATAGTCTAGTCTATAGTCTAGTCTATAGTCTAGTCTATAGTCTAGTCTATAGTCTAGTCTATAGTCTAGTCTATAGTCTAGTCTATAGTCTAGTCTATAGTCTAGTCTATAGTCTAGTCTATAGTCTAGTCTATAGTCTAGTCTATAGTCTAGTCTATAGTCTAGTCTATAGTCTAGTCTATAGTCTAGTCTATGTCTAGTCTATAGTCTAGTCTATAGTATAGTCTATAGTATAGTCTATAGTCTAGTCTATAGTCTAGTCTATAGTCTGGTCTATAGTCTGGTCTATAGTCTGGTCTATAGTCTGGTCTATAGTCTGGTCTATAGTCTAGTCTATAGTCTAGTCTATAGTCTAGTCTATAGTTTAGTCTATAGTCTAGTCTATAGTCTATAGTTTAGTCTATAGTTTAGTCTATAGTCTAGTCTATAGTCTATAGTTTAGTCTATAGTTTAGTCTATAGTCTAGTCTATAGTCTAGTCTATAGTCTAGTCTATAGTCTAGTCTATAGTCTAGTCTATAGTCTAGTCTACAGTCTAGTCTATAGTCTAGTCTATAATCTAGTCTATAGTCTAGTCTATAGTCTAGTCTATAGTCTAGTCTATAGTCTAGTCTAGTCTAGTCTATAGTCTAGTCTATAGTCTAGTCTATAGTCTAGTCTATAGTCTAGTCTATAGTCTAGTCTATAGTCTATAGTCTAGTCTATAGTCTAGACTATAGTCTAGTCTTGTTCATTGTGACTCTACAATCTTAGAAACATATAAAGTATATTTTAAATAAAAAAGTACAACAACATTTTCTAATCTATTTCTTTCATTTCTCTTACAGTCCTCAATTATAACTTGGCGTTCTGGAGCTGCTACTACTAATTAAACTCGAAACATTGCAATGGAATATGGAAAATGGTTGTAATTAACAAAAAACAAGAAGGCCTCTTATTTATATATTTTGCCGCCAAAGCAATAATTACAAAAAATAACGACTAAAAAGCCTTCCAGAAAACTATACTCGTTTGTGTGCAAGAAAAGACAACAACAGCAGCAGCAGATAACAAGAAAATTAAAAATCAAAGAGTTACGACATCAAGTCGGAATATACTACTAACAAAGAAGATTGATAAAGTATATAAACAAATTAACAAAAAATGAAAATGCTCCCACCTTTGTCAAATAAACATGACACAAATCACACAAAAACAAATAAAACAAACCAACAAACAAACAAAAAAAAAAGAGAACAAACTGCAACGATTTAAATCTATATTTAATTTAAGATTAAATTTAAAAAAACAAAATCAAACAAACATCATTTTTTACACCAAGCAACAACAAACAACCACTTGTTCCCGTTACATTCAGTTACATCAACAATTCAACATATTTTCAAAAAACATTGTTTACTTTTACTTTAGGCAACGATGGATAGAAGAAACGCTACAATTATTGATTTGGTTTTGTTAGAAAAAAAGTCAGTTAGAGGAAAAATTAAAAATAAATTTAAAACAGTTCCGCCCATCATTAGCATCAACGATTTTGCAAAAAAAAACAAAATGAGGAGAATATTATAAAGAAAAGAAAAAAATAAAAACTAAATTACAGAAATATTAAGAAATATAATAATTTTGTCATAGATTTATATACACACACACACATACATACATATATAAAATTATAGAATGTTTTAATCATGAACAGATAAAGTAAATCCCGAGCTACCAAAATCCCTATAATAATAGTTATTTTAATTTTTTTGTTTTGTTACAATATTGTTGTCGTTTTGAAATCTTTCTTCTCTTTCTGTTTTAAATTTCCAACTTGTTTATTGAAAGTTTTCGAAATTGAATCTTTAAATTGGAGGATATGTTAAGTACTGGGTAAGGTTGCCAACAGTTTCGAAATGGTGAAAAGATAGCGGTATTGGTATTTAAACCTTTTTCGGTATTAGTATTTCGATTTGAAATAAATTAGGAAATAATTTTAGCAAATTTGTATACAGTGTTGTTTATTTGCATTCTAAAATAACTCAGGCCAACAAATTTTTAACCAAAGAATACTTTTCTAAAGGATTGAGCTGTTCTGGAATGGAATCTAGACATAGAATTTCTTTATCACATCAGATTTTGGAGATATTGTATCCTAAAAATATTGCCATATTTAAGACTTTATAACAGCTCGAAGTCATCTTTATTTGTTATGTCATCTGAAAGTCCAATCTGTAGACTTTGAAATAAAGGTTTAACCTTTGTTCTATAAGCTTCTCTATTGCCGATAGTTCTTTCCAGAGGAAAATCTATTCATATAACTAAGACTGAGCATGACACTGGTCCTATGAGCGAAGAATTGTAAAGAAAAAGTATCTTAGTACTATCGCTGAAAACCTCTAAACTATGGATTAGAGTAATCTATGGATTATGCTATTACTGGACTATGGGTGGACTAATATATGAACTAGTCTATTGACCAGACTATAGGCTAGTCTACGGAATAGTCTATTGACTACACTATGGAATAGTCTATTGACTTTATTGTCAAATCTATTGACTTGTCTATGGACTAGTCGATTGAATAGTTTATTATTTAATCGATTGACTATTGTATGGATTTGTCTATTGACGAGGCCATTGACTAATCTAGGAACAAGTCTATAGACTAATTTAGGGACTAGTTTATGGACAAGTCTATTGACTAGTCTATTATCTAGTCCACGGACATGTCTATGTCTATTGTCTAGTCTATGAACAAGTCTCTGGGATAGTCTATTAAATGGTCTATGGTTCGTCTATGAAATAGTCTATTGTCTTATCTATTCACTTGTACATATATGAACTAGTCTATGAACAAGTCTCTGGAACAGTATATTAAATGGTCTATGGCTGGTCTATTGTTTCATTCACATGTCTATCTATTGACTAGTCTATGATCTTCTCTGGGATAGTCTATTAAATGGTTTATGACTAGTCTATGGAATAGTCTATTGTCTAATCTATTCACATGTCTATGAACTAGTCTATTGACTAGCCTGTGGATTAATCCTACTTATTTTGTCTTCCATCTAGCAAATAGTTGTTGTAACAGTTTAAATGTTGCAGAAAGTTCCTTCACAGGGAGAAAACATTCAACTGACATCACATGGGCCTAGTTGACAGTAGTAAACAGAATTATCTTTTAATTGGGAAGACAAGATTACTGTAGATCTTTGTTTTGCATTCATTGCTGATAATTAGTTCTTGTGGAAAAAACTTTCTATCGAATATCTTTGACTGATGACGATTGCCATGAGTTAATTCAAACACATTAGGTTCTAATGCGAACTTGTCAAATGGAGGAACAAAATCATTCGTAACTGGTTCTGTGAAAGCGTTATACAGTCGATATTTGTCCTATAGAACGGTTTCCCCAAATTATCGCCATCGGAATTGAGTTCAAGGAAAACTTAAGAGAGCAAATGTAACAATCTTAGAATTAGTTGTTTTTCAATCATTTTTTCATTGAAACTGTCAAGATTGGAACTAGTTCTTAAATCGTGTTTTATTCAATTCAATTCAATTTTTGATTTGAAATTGTAGAACCCAGCAACCAAATTATACTTTTCTATAGGATTTAGCAGTGCTGAATCCGAATCTGGCCTCTGAATTTATCCATCACATAAGGTTTTCCAAATATCGTGGCATACAATTTTGGTCATTTTTGAGACACTTTAAAAGCTCAGAGATACCTTTATGTTTAAAATCTGTTATGACATCTGACAGTTCAATCTGTTGACTATAAAATAAAGGTTAAACCTCTGTTATAACTTCTTCTTTCTTCGAGATATCTAAACATAAGGTTTAAAACCACTATACATACCATATGGCCTGTGTAATTTAAGAGAATTTAAAGGATTTGATGTATTTTATAAAGAAAATTATTCAATTACTTTAGAAATCAGCTTTTTCTGGTTTAATTTAAATTCAAAAGCCCTAAAACAGTTGGAAATTTAAAACTTTTTATAAAATATTTTACAACTTTCAAACAGTAAATGATAAAATAGTAAAAATTTTAATTAAGTAATTACAACAAAACAATATTCTTTTAAATATTAAAAAAAAAAGATTTTTAATTTTATAAAATTTCAAAGAAAAATTTTGTTTAAACACAGTTGCGTAACAGAAACCACCAAAAACAAGGCAACGCTTTAGAAAAGTTATAAAAAAAATATACTAAATACTAAAAAAATAGTTACAATTCATCCCAAAGGACATTAAATCTTTACCCCCAAAAACCCCCAAATTAAAAAAATATTTATCCCTGCAAACATATACATAAAATTACAAATAAAAAAAAAACTAATTTTAGCCGAAAACCATAAAAAATACTAATTTTTATGTTATAAAACTAAAACAAGCAAAAAAAATCATAAAAATAATCAAAAAAGGAAAAAAACAAATATTACCGAAAATAAAATATATTATACTTACTACTACTATATACAAAAAACAACAAAAAAATAAGAAAATCATAGTGAGAAAATAAAACACAATATTAAGTTAAACAAGAAAAAAAAGAAAATAAAACTAAAACCGTTTTTTTAAGAACTCTTTTTCTAACCTAAAACCCAAATTTTCAGACTCCCAACACCACCACCTACTCCCTCCTTAAATCTGCTCCTTTTTCTCTCATTACTAAAGTAAAAAAAAAAAACAAAATCTGTGTGTAATAATTTAAGCAAAATTAAACTAAAATTTAAAAAAAAAATCTTAAAAATCCATAAAAAAATTTAAAAAAAAAAATCATTCTAAAAAACAAATTACAAAAAAAAGTGGAAATATAGTCAAGTTATATAAAGTATACATATACCTATAAATATATATATATATAAAAATAAATCTAATTATAAATGCAATTTGTATAAAATTAATATATAAATCTTAATCTAATCTAAATATAAATATTAGTTTATAATTATTAAAATATAAAAACAAATACTAAATTGAAAACATAATTTAAAGTATAAATAAAATAAAAAAAAACAAATAAAATATATTTAATATACATCTAATGTAATTGAATATATATATAAATTATAATAATTATTATAAATAATAATGTATTAATTGTATGTTTAAATGTGTAAATTAATTAATATTAAAAAAAAAAAACAAATTTAAAAAACAAAAAAAATTTAAAATAAATATTTGTAAAAAAAAAACAAACAAAATGTGTGAAAACAAGTTCTATTTTCTATACAAATGAGCAACAAAAAACAAACAATGAAAAGCAAAAAAAACAAAAACTTAACTTGGTATTCATTTTAACAAAAAAAAAAACTAAAAAGTTTTAAACTTTTGCAGAGTTGATTTTTCGGTTTTTTTCTGTATTATTTTCTTAATTTGAATTTTAGGTTTGTTTCAATATAATTTGGACTTGGTTTCTATTTTAAATATAATTTAGATTTCTTAAATCAGTTCATAGTTTTTTCATCTTAAACTTTCCTTCAAAGTTAACATATAAAAGGAAGCAATTTTTATTGTCCTTAATACTCTACTTCAGGTTACGATTACATATCTATTCGATCTCTACCAGGCTTGTGGGGTAATGATTACTCATAGTAATTCATTGCACGATCAATTACTATCACTTGTAATGTGTAATTGGGCAATAACTAATTTATAACCTAGGAGGATGTAATGCTTTGTAAATATCGGTTATAATGAACAAAAATATTGGATCCACATCTATCTGAGGATGTTTCAAACGACTAAAACTCACTTTTTGATTCGACTTAACGATGTCTGTCCGTCCGTCACCTATCTGAGGATATTAAAATTGACTCAAAATCACTTTCTGATCCAACTTAACAATGTCTGTCCGTCCATCAACTTTAACGAATGATATCTCAACAACTACAGCATATTTTACAACAATTCAAGAAGTAAATTCAGAGGAAAAATTGGAATGCATAAGTTGTTTTGTAAGTTGTTGTATTGTAATATCAAGCTTTGGGTAAAGATATCTCGAAAAAGAAAAAAGATTTGTTTTAAAGTTGACAGAATGGACTTTCAGATGTCATACAATATTTTAAAAATCTTTAGGACACGATATCACAAATCCCAGATGTGATGGAGCAGATATATTCGGATTCAGCGGTGGAGAAACTTTGGTCTCTGGGTTAAAAATTTGTTTGTCTGAGTTATTGACATTCAAGCCATTTTGTAAAGGTCAAGAAAAGTCTGATAATTACGAAAATCGGGAGTATCGTTTATTTAGATGTACATCAAATCCGAAGAAATACACCTAGGCCTCTATCGGGCCTGTTGTGAGCTCCTTTACCAGTGCCTCCGGTGAGAATCGAACCCATCACCTCCAGTCTAGAACACTAACACACTAACCACACTAGAACACTAACCACTAACCTTCCGGAGGCCACTTATTTAAACTTACATAAAACTGTGTAGAGTTGTTAATAGAACATTTAACATAATTATGAGCTTCAAAGCCGTATTAGCAAGATACATTTGTATATGGCAAGGTGAAATAATGGACAGATTTCAACCCTTTTTCAATAGGCTTCGAC
Organism: Lucilia sericata; assembly: GCF_015586225.1. Lineage (NCBI taxonomy): Eukaryota > Metazoa > Arthropoda > Insecta > Diptera > Calliphoridae > Lucilia > Lucilia sericata. The sequence goes on along the minus strand of NW_023994151.1, from coordinate 16,848 downwards.
CTTGAAAATTTCTATCTGTAGCACATGGTTTACATGGACACACAGACGGACATAGTTTAATTGACTCAGATGATTCTGAGCCGATTGGTAAAACAGATGGTCTTGAAATGGAGAAATTCTGATGCCAAATTCGGATTCAGTATAAGCCTATAAAAAGTTGTTGGCTTGTAGAAATGTACTAATCAATCTACATTGATATCATCTAAAGGGCTTGATTTATTATTCAAAGAACTACGACAATATTCCAATACATTAAATGACTGATGTATTAAGTACTTGCCTAGTGGAAAGTATTTGGAAAATCGTCTAGATGTTCATTTGCTGCTATCATATAAGTCGGGCCTTTCGCCTTAAGGATATGCCATTTTAGACATCTAACACAATGGCATAATATTCGAAAGTCATTGTTGTATGTATAAAGAATACAGGTCACATTCGGAAATGCATCATTACACTGCATCTTATGATTAGTTTACGATACTGATGCACATTTAATGTCTAGACTTTAGATTACAAACTTATTGCAAGATCCACGCTTTCTAATCTCGTAATAGATTTCAAGTTAACAAAAGAAGTGGATAGCGCTAAAGAATTTCCATTCGAAGGGAGTGGATAGCGCCATATACAGAAAACTGCGTGAGCAAGGCAACGTCTTTTATACTTGTAATCTCGGCACTAGAAAGTATGGTGCTCTTGATGAAGTATGCCACGGTTTAACTATATCTATAGAGGATCGATATTCATAAGACATGCATTAAATACGTTAAAACCTCATGTTCGTTAGTTTCCCTATCAGATGTGAACTCTATCAGATTGTTCTACAGATATTTATAGAGATTCTGCACATTTTAGCGTATTTATAAAGTATATATGGGATATGAGTACATAGTTGTTCTGAGTTTGGGGTCGAGACATTATCATTATACCTTTTTCTTCCAAGAAGATCAGAAGAATATAGAAATGGGATGGTAAGGCTTGAGATATCATCATCTTACAAACGTCAGTATAAATGGAAATGATATTCTAGTATATCATTATGATCGTCGAAATAATTATAATCCAATAACGAAGAATTGAAGGAACAATTTTAGTTTAGTAGCCAATAGAATGGCAAATCCAATTGATGGTTATCACTCTCTGTAGGGCTTCAAATAAGCCTCCCTCTTTCCATTTGAACTTATATCTCCTAATTGCTTTTTCTTTTTAAAAAGTACCGTGAAAAAAGTTATATGGTAATCTTTAGTGGAATTCAAGGTAAGTTTTAGCTATGTATTAAATTTATAATTAAATTTATACTAATGTTAGCTTTTTGTCAGTAAGAAGTAACTTTTGTTCTCTGGACTAAAGTAATCGCAAAGATTTTAGGTAAAATTTTACAAAAAGAAAAGTCTATACGAAAATTTAATTCAACTATAACTTTATGCGATAGAACGAGAGCAAAAACTGAAAATGTTTCAGACCTTAGTAATGTATTTATATATATCTCAGTCTATTCCCTGAAAATTTTGAGTACATGATCCTTTTAGGTAATCCAGAAACTGCTCCCCTGTAAATCGCCTGTATTCTGCATTTCAATTGCTATCGAAATTTTCTCCGTTTGGCAACTTTGGTATTCTGTATTTCAATTCGACTCTCCGCCACATAAACCACAACAATTTACAAAAACGTAGATACGATCGTAACGCAGAGTAGACACATTCGTAAAGCATTGAAACGAAATGGAATTGCTTCTTCTTTTTCTTACGATTCAGTATTTTGTTGGAATATTTGAACGTAAACGAAATGTAGAATAGGGATGAATATTATATTGGACTATATGATCCGTTTAGAAGTCCTATGTAATTTAAAGGCATAAAACATAGTTATTGTTGCTTTGAAATCAACAAGGTCCACATAGCCTTCTTTATATAGGACCATGTTAAGAATCAAGTACTCCCATCATTTTAGTAAGGAAATAGTTTGATGGTATTACTCTGATGTAATTTATGGATAGATTACGTGGTCCTCATCTAAGACATCATAATGTTAAATAGACGACGTTTTTTTCATATATTTTGAAGCAGTCCTAGTCGTTTGATTAGTCCCAGGGTTGTTTAACGTGGTAGTTCACTGCACGCAAACTGTTAAGTGCAGTCGAAGAGACTCCATCTCAGGGTACAAGAGTTGTAGGCTTCTGTTCTGCATTTCAATTCGAATCGAAATATTCTCCGTTTGACATCTTTGGTATTCTGCATTTCGATACGACTCTCCGTCACATAAACAACAACTTAGAAAAACGTAGGTACGATCGTAACGCCGAATACACACATTCGTAAAGCATTGAAACGAAATGGTATTGCTTCTTCTTTTTCTTACGATTCAGTTTTTTGTTGGAATACCTTTTTTCGATCGCTGCGTAACTGAATGCGTAAACGTAATCGAAATGCAGAATAGGGGTGGTAGTGAAAGCATACCAGGGCCTCTGATGACAATCGAACCCTCAAGCACTAGACTGACTACCGGGTCAACCAATTTAATTCTAATCAATTTTGTTTTAGATTCTTTAAGAAAAAAAAACTTTCTCAAATGCTGCCATATTGAACGTATTCAAAATTTTGAAAATTTTGCCAGAAATTCAAATTAATGACAATTTTGAAAGGCTACTGATGTATTTTTTAATTTGATTAATGTAACTTTTTAATAATTTTTTAATTTCAGTTATTTTCTTTTAATAAACAGCATATTATTTGAAATTTCTAACAACATAAACTCAAACAAGAAAACTCTTATTCACTGGACCAACAACAATTTTCAATATTTACTCTCTACAATCATGCTAATGAAATATAAATCTTTGGTTTAACTTAAAAAATATTTATATATTAAAATAAAAACAAAAACAAATCTGTGAAACTAAATTAAAAGAAAAAACTTTAAAATATACTTTAACAAACCCTGAACATTTTTTAAAACTAATTTTAAGATATATTAGTAGAAATTATATTGATGTGTAGCAAATTTATATAAAAAAAAATCTATAAAAAAAAGTTTATACAAAAATCTTAAAAATAAAAGTTACTCAACTCAAAACACAAGTCAATGAATGAAAAAATATTTATATTTTAAAAATCTTTAGAGCAATTAAAGAAAAAAAAATGATTTCTCTAAGATTTGAGTTTTCAGTCTAAACTTTAAACGAAGAAAAAGGAGTTACGAGAGCAGTTTTATAAGGAATCAAGATAATTTTAAATTTTTAATAAAAAATTATTCTTAATTCCTGTTTATAAACTGCCACTGTAACTCGTTTTCAAACAATTGTGATTTTAAAAGTAAAAAAAATAATTATTCTATTACATAAAGAATAATAATAATAATTAAAAATAAAAATAAAATAAAAGTAAAGACTTGAGCAAGAAATTAAGTTAACTAAAATAAATAATAAAATAATAATAACAAAACAAAATGGTTAATTGTAGTTAAATTTCTTAAAATAAACTTAAATATTGGAATAAAACACAAAAAAAAACTATTTATTTTTTCAAAAAGCAACAAATTTTTAAGCTTGATTTTAAAAAAAATTAATCAAAAAACAAACCAAAAAAACAAAATCATATTTGTGATATTCAAATTGAGAAAAACTTAAGAAATTTTTGTTAAAATTATCAATTTAAATTGGGAACATTAAAACAAATATTATTTCAAAAAAAAAAAAACAAACAAAAGTTAATTAATTAACTTATTTTCAAAATTATTTCCAAAAAAAACGTTTAATTAATTGTAAATTTCGAATACAAAAAAAACAAAGAGCAAAACCATTACACTTTAAATAAACTATATAAATAATAATTTGTCAATGTTTTTGAATGTTTTAACAAAAAATATATATTATAAAAAATAAGTAACAAAATAAATATAATATTATTTATCATACAAATTTATAAAAAAACAATAATAAAAATAAATAAAATATATTATAAAAAAAATACATGCATACAAAATAATATTAATAAAATGTGTGTAATAAATAAAAAAACAAAAGTGGAATTATTAAACAAAAAAAGAAACGTGTTTCATTTAGAAAACTATAAGAGATACAGCAAAAATAAGCAAAATCTAGGATCACTACCAAAAAGCAATTCTTTAGAGAAAACACAAAAGTACGTTTTTCTCGAACCGGTAAGAGATACAGCAAAAGCAAGCGAATTCTGTGATCACTTTTATTTCCTACCAAAGATGGATTTTTTGAGTGAAAACATAAAAGTACGTTTTTCTCGAAAACCGTAAGATATACAGAAAACAAGCGAATTCTGTGATCACCTTTATTTCCCACTAAAAATCGACTTTTTGAGTGAAAACCTAAAAGTACGTTTTTCTCGAAAACCGTAAGAGATACAGCAAAAACAAGCGAATTCTGGGATCACTCTTATTTCCTACCAAAAATGGATTTTTTGAGTGAAAACACAAAAGTACCGTAAGAGACCGTAAGAGATACAGCAAAAACAAGCGAATTCTGTGATCACCTTTATTTCCCACCAAAAATTGACTTTTTGAGTGAAAACACAAAAGTACGTTTTTCTCGAAAACCGTAAGAGATACAGCAAAAACAAGCGAATTCTGTGATCACCTTTATTTCCCACTAAAAATCGAATCGAAAACCGTAAGAGATACAGCAAAAACAAGCGAATCCTGTGATCACTTTTATTTCCTACCAAAAATGGACTTTTTGAGTGAAAACATAAAAGTACGTTTTTCTCGAAAACCGTAAGAGATACAGCAAAGCAAGCGAATCCTGTGGTCACTTTTATTTCCTACCAAAAATGGACTTTTTGAGTGAAAACATAAAAGTACGTTTTTTTGAAAACCGTAAGAGATACAGCAAAAACAAGCGATTTCTGTGATCATCTTTATTTCCCACTAAAAATCGACTTTTTGAGTGAAAACATAAAAGTACGTTTTTCTCGAAAACCGTAAGAGATACAGCAAAAACAAGCGAATTCTGTGATCACCTTTATTTCCCACAAAAAATGAACTTTTTGAGTGAAAACATAAAAGTACGTTTTTCTCGATAACCGTAAGAGATACAGCAAAAACAAGCGAATCCTGTGATCACTTTTATTTCCTAACAAAAATGGATTTTTTGAGTGAAAACACAAAAGTACGTTTTTCTCGAAAACCGTAAGAGATACAGCAAAAACAAGCGAATTCTGTGATCACCTTTATTTCCCACAAAAAATGAACTTTTTGAGTGAAAACATAAAAGTACGTTTTTCTCGAAAACCGTAAGAGATACAGCAAAAACAAGCAAATCCTGTGATCAGTTTTATTTCCTACCAAAAATGGACTTTTTGAGTGAAAACACAAAAGTACGTTTTTCTCGAAAACCGTAAGAGATACAGCAAAAACAAGCCAATCCTGTGATCACTTTTATTTCCTACCAGAAATGGATTTTTTGAGTGAAAACATAAAAGTGCGTTTTTCTCGAAAACCGCAAGAGATACAGCAAAAACAAGCGAATTCTGTGATCACCTTTATTTCCTACCAAAAATGGATTTTTCTCGAAAACCGTAAGAGATACAGCAAAAACAAGCGAATTCTGTGATCACCTTTATTTCCTACCAAAAATGGATTTTTTGAGTGAAAACATAAAAGTACGTTTTTCTCGAAAACCGTAAGAGATACAGCAAAAACAAGCTAATTCTGTGATCACTATTATTATAAAATGGATTTTTTGAGTGAAAACATTTATTTCCTACTAAAAATGGACTTTTTTAGTGAAAACATAAAAGTACGTTTATCTCGAAAACCGTAAGAGATACAGCAAAAACAAGCGAATCCTTTGATCACTTTTATTTCCTACCAAAAATGGACAGCAAAAACAAGCGAATTCTGTGATCACTTTCCTGTGATCAATTTCCTAACAAAAATGGATTTTTTGAGTGAAAACATAAAAGTAGATTTTTCTCGAAAACCGTAAGAGATACAGCAAAAACAAGAGAATCCTGTGATCACTTTTATTTCCTAACAAAAATGGATTTTTTGAGTGAAAACACAAAAGTACGTTTTTCTCGAAAACCGTAAAAGATACAGCAAAAACAAGCGAATTCTGTGATCACCTTTATTTCCCACTAAAAATCGACTTTTTGAGTGAAAACATAAAAGTACGTTTTTCTCGAAAACCGTAAGAGATACAGCAAAAACAAGCGAATTCTGGGATCACTTTTATTTCCTACCAAAAATGGATGTTTTGAGTGAAAACATAAAAGTACGTTTTTCTCGAAAACCGTAAGAGATACAGCAAAAACAAGCGAATCCTGTGATCAGTTTTATTTCCTAACAAAAATGGATTTTTTGAGTGAAAACACAAAAGTACGTTTTTCTCGAAAACCGTAAGAGATACAGCAAAAACAAGCGAATTCTGTGATCACCTTTATTTCCCACTAAAAATCGACTTTTTGAGTGAAAACATAAAAGTACGTTTTTCTCGAAAACCGTAAGAGATACAGCAAAAACAAGCAAATCCTGTGATCACTTTTATTTCCCACCAAAAATGGATTTTTTGAGTGAAAACATTTATTTCCTACTAAAAATGGACTTTTTTAGTGAAAACATAAAAGTACGTTTTTCTCGAAAACCGTAAGAGATACAGCAAAAACAAGCGAATCCTGTGATCAGTTTTATTTCCTAACAAAAATGGATTTTTTGAGTGAAAACACAAAAGTACGTTTTTCTCGAAAACCGTAAGAGATACAGCAAAAACAAGCGAATTCTGTGATCACCTTTATTTCCCACTAAAAATCGACTTTTTGAGTGAAAACATAAAAGTACGTTTTTCTCGAAAACCGTAAGAGATACAGCAAAAACAAGCAAATCCTGTGATCACTTTTATTTCCCACCAAAAATGGATTTTTTGAGTGAAAACATAAAAGTACGTTTTTCTCGAAAACCGTAAGAGATACAGCAAAAACAAGCGAATCCTGTGATCACTTTTATTTCCCACTAAAAATCGACTTTTTGAGTGAAAACACAAAAGTACGTTTTTCTCGAAAACCGTAAGAGATACAGCAAAAACAAGCGAATTCTGTGATCACCTTTATTTCCCACTAAAAATCGACTTTTTGAGTGAAAACATAAAAGTACGTTTTTCTCGAAAACCGTAAGAGATACAGCAAAAACAAGCAAATCCTGTGATCACTTTTATTTCCCACTAAAAATGGATTTTTTGAGTGAAAACATAAAAGTACGTTTTTCTCGAAAACCGTAAGAGATACAGCAAAAACAAGCGAATTCTGGGATCACTTCTATTTCCTACCAAAAATGGATTTTTTGAGTGAAAACATAAAAGTACGTTTTTCTCGAAAACCGTAAGAGATACAGCAAAAACAAGCGAATTCTGTGATCACTTTTATTTCTTACCAAAAATGGATTTTTTGAGTGAAAACATTTATTTCCCACTAAAAAACACAAAAGTACGTTTTTCTCGAAAACCGTAAAAGATATAGCAAAAACAAGCGAATTCTGTGATCACTTTTATTTCTTACCAAAAATGGATTTTTTGAGTGAAAACATTTATTTCCCACTAAAAATGGACTTTTTGAGTGAAAACACAAACTTACGTTTTTCTCGAAAACCGTAAGAGATACAGCAAAAACAAGCAAATCCTGTGATCACTTTTATTTCCCACTAAAAATGGATTTTTTGAGTGAAAACATAAAAGTACGTTTTTCTCGAAAACCGTAAGAGATACAGCAAAAACAAGCGAATTCTGGGATCACTTCTATTTCCTACCAAAAATGGACTTTTTGAGTGAAAGCACAAAAGTACGTTTTTCTCGAAAACCGTAAGAGATACAGCAAAAACAAGCGAATCCTGTGATCACTTTTATTTCCTACCAAAAATTGATTTTTTGAGTGAAAACACAAAAGTACGTTTTTCTCGAAAACCGTAAGAGATACAGCAAAAACAAGCGAATTCTGGATTCACTTTTATTTCCTACCAAAAATGAACTTTTTGAGTGAAAACACAAAAGTACGTTTTTCTCGAAAACCGTAAGAGATACAGCAAAAACAAGCGAATCCTGTGATCACTTTTATTTCCTACCAAAAATTGATTTTTTGAGTGAAAACACAAAAGTACGTTTTTCTCGAAAACCGTAAGAGATACAGCAAAAACAAGCGAATTCTGGGATCACTTTTATTTCCTACCAAAAATGGACTTTTTGAGTGAAAACACAAAAGTACGTTTTTCTCGAAAACCGTAAGAGATACAGCAAAAACAAGCGAATTCTGGGATCACTTTTATTTCCTACCAAAAATGGACTTTTTGAGTGAAAACATTTATTTCCCACTAAAAATGGACTTTTTGAGTGAAAACATAAACTTACGTTTTTCTCGAAAACCGTAAGAGATACAGCAAAAACAAGCGAATCCTGTGATCACTTTTATTTCCTACCAAAAATTGATTTTTTGAGTGAAAACACAAAAGTACGTTTTTCTCGAAAACCGTAAGAGATACAGCAAAAACAAGCGAATTCTGTGATCACTTTTATTTCTTACCAAAAATGGATTTTTTGAGTGAAAACATTTATTTCCCACTAAAAATGGACTTTTTGAGTGAAAACACAAACTTACGTTTTTCTCGAAAACCGTAAGAGATACAGCAAAAACAAGCGAATCCTGTGATCACTTTTATTTCCTACCAAAAATGGACTTTTTGAGTGAAAACACAAAAGTACGTTTTTCTCGAAAACCGTAAGAGATACAGCAAAAACAAGCGAATCCTGTGATCACTTTTATTTCCTACCAAAAATTGATTTTTTGAGTGAAAACACAAAAGTACGTTTTTCTCGAAAACCGTAAGAGATACAGCAAAAACAAGCGAATTCTGGGATCACTTTTATTTCCTACCAAAAATGGACTTTTTGAGTGAAAACACAAAAGTACGTTTTTCTCGAAAACCGTAAGAGATACAGCAAAACCAAGCGAATTCTGGGATCACTTTTATTTCCTACCAAAAATGGACTTTTTGAGTGAAAACACAAAAGTACGTTTTTCTCGAAAACCGTAAGAGATACAGCAAAAACAAGCGAATCCTGTGATCACTTTTATTTCCTACCAAAAATGGACTTTTTTAATGAAAACACAAAAGTACGTTTTTCTCGAAAACGTAAGAGATACAGCAAAAACAAGCGAATCCTGTGATCACTTTTATTTCCTACCAAAAATTGATTTTTTGAGTGAAAACACAAAAGTACGTTTTTCTCGAAAACCGTAAGAGATACAGCAAAAACAAGCGAATTCTGTGATCACTTTTATTTCCTACCAAAAATGGATTTTTTGAGTGAAAACATTTATTTCCCACTAAAAAACACAAAAGTACGTTTTTCTCGAAAACCGTAAAAGATACAGCAAAAACAAGCGAATTCTGTGATCACTTTTATTTCTTACCAAAAATGGATTTTTTGAGTGAAAACATTTATTTCCCACTAAAAATGGACTTTTTGAGTGAAAACATAAAATTACGTTTTTCTCGAAAACAAGCGAATTCTGTGATCACTTTTATTTCCCACCAAAAATGGATTTTTTGAGTGATAACATGATCACTTTTATTTCCCACCAAAAATGGATTTTTTGAGTGATAACATAAAAGTACGTTTTTCTCGAAAACCGTAAGAGATACAGCAAAAACAAGCGAATTCTGGGATCACTTCTATTTCCTACCAAAAATGGACTTTTTGAGTGAAAACACAAAAGTACGTTTTTCTCGAAAACCGTAAGAGATACAGCAAAAACAAGCGAATCCTGTGATCACTTTTATTTCCTACCAAAAATGGACTTTTTGAGTGAAAACACAAAAGTACGTTTTTCTCGAAAACCGTAAGAGATACAGCAAAAACAAGCGAATTCTGTGATCACTTTTATTTCCTACCAAAAATGGATTTTATGAGTGAAAACATAAAAGTACGTTTTTCTCGAAAACCGTAAGAGATACAGCAAAAACAAGCGAATTTTGTGATCACTTTTATTTCCCACTAAAAATGGACTTTTTGAGTGAAAACATAAAAGTACGTTTTTCTCGAAAACCGTAAGAGATACAGCAAAAACAAGCGAATCCTGTGATCACTTTTATTTCCTACCAAAAATTGTTTTTTTGAGTGAAAACATAAAAGTACGTTTTTCTTGAAAACCGTAAGAGATACAGCAAAAACAAGCGAATTCTGTGATCACCTTTATTTCCCACTAAAAAAGGACTTTTTGAATGAAAACATAAAAGTACGTTTTTCTCGAAATCCGTAAGAGATAAATCAAAAACAAGCAAATCCTGTGATCACTTTTATTTCCTACCAAAAATGGACTTTTTGAGTGAAAACACAAAAGTACGTTTTTCTTGAAAACCGTAAGAGATACAGCAAAAACAAGCGTATTCTGCGATCACTTTTATTTCCTACCAAAAATGGATTTTTTGAGTGAAAACATTTATTTCCCATTAAAAATGGACTTTTTGAGTGAAAACACAAAAGTACGTTTTTCTCGAAAACCGTAAGAGATACAGCAAAAACATGCGAATACTGTGATCACTTTTATTTCCTACCAAAAATGGATTTTATGAGTGAAAACATAAAAGTACGTTTTTCTCGAAAACCGTAAGAGATACAGCAAAAACAAGCAAATCCTGTGATCACTTTTATTTCCTACCAAAAATGGACTTTTTGAGTGAAAACACAAAAGTACGTTTTTCTTGAAAACCGTAAGAGATACAGCAAAAACAAGCGAATTCTGCGATCACTTTTATTTCCTACCAAAAATGGATTTTTTGAGTGAAAACATTTATTTCCCATTAAAAATGGACTTTTTGAGTGAAAACACAAAAGTACGTTTTTCTCGAAAACCGTAAGAGATACAGCAAAAACAAGCGAATTCTGGGATCACTTCTATTTCCTACCAAAAATGGACTTTTTGAGTGAAAACACAAAAGTACGTTTTTCTCGAAAACCGTAAGAGATACAGCAAAAACAAGCGAATCCTGTGATCACTTTTATTTCCTACCAAAAATGGACTTTTTGAGTGAAAACACAAAAGTACGTTTTTCTCGAAAACCGTAAGAGATACAGCAAAAACAAGCGAATTCTGTGATCACTTTTATTTCCTACCAAAAATGGATTTTATGAGTGAAAACATAAAAGTACGTTTTTCTCGAAAACCGTAAGAGATACAGCAAAAACAAGCGAATTTTGTGATCACTTTTATTTCCCACTAAAAATGGACTTTTTGAGTGAAAACATAAAAGTACGTTTTTCTCGAAAACCGTAAGAGATACAGCAAAAACAAGCGAATCCTGTGATCACTTTTATTTCCTACCAAAAATTGTTTTTTTGAGTGAAAACATAAAAGTACGTTTTTCTTGAAAACCGTAAGAGATACAGCAAAAACAAGCGAATTCTGTGATCACCTTTATTTCCCACTAAAAAAGGACTTTTTGAATGAAAACATAAAAGTACGTTTTTCTCGAAATCCGTAAGAGATAAATCAAAAACAAGCAAATCCTGTGATCACTTTTATTTCCTACCAAAAATGGACTTTTTGAGTGAAAACACAAAAGTACGTTTTTCTTGAAAACCGTAAGAGATACAGCAAAAACAAGCGTATTCTGCGATCACTTTTATTTCCTACCAAAAATGGATTTTTTGAGTGAAAACATTTATTTCCCATTAAAAATGGACTTTTTGAGTGAAAACACAAAAGTACGTTTTTCTCGAAAACCGTAAGAGATACAGCAAAAACATGCGAATACTGTGATCACTTTTATTTCCTACCAAAAATGGATTTTATGAGTGAAAACATAAAAGTACGTTTTTCTCGAAAACCGTAAGAGATACAGCAAAAACAAGCAAATCCTGTGATCACTTTTATTTCCTACCAAAAATGGACTTTTTGAGTGAAAACACAAAAGTACGTTTTTCTTGAAAACCGTAAGAGATACAGCAAAAACAAGCGAATTCTGCGATCACTTTTATTTCCTACCAAAAATGGATTTTTTGAGTGAAAACATTTATTTCCCATTAAAAATGGACTTTTTGAGTGAAAACACAAAAGTACGTTTTTCTCGAAAACCGTAAGAGATACAGCAAAAACAAGCGAATCCTGTGATCACTTTTATTTCCTACCAAAAATGGATTTTATGAGTGAAAACATAAAAGTACGTTTTTCTCGAAAACCGTAAGAGATACAGCAAAAACAAGCGAATTCTGTGATCACTTTTATTTCCCACTAAAAATGGACTTTTTGAGTGAAAACACAAAAGTACGTTTTTCTCGAAAACCGTAAAAGATACAGCGAAAACAAGCGAATTCTGGGATCACTTTTATTTCCTACCAAAAATTGATTTTTTGAGTGAAAACATAAAAGTACGTTTTTCTTGAAAACCGTAAGAGATACAGCAAAAACAAGCGAATTCTGTGATCACCTTTATTTCCCACTAAAAATGGACTTTTTGAGTGAAAACATAAAAGTACGTTTTTCTCGAAAACCGTAAGAGATACAGCAAAAACAAGCAAATCCTGTGATCACTTTTATTTCCCACCAAAAATGGACTTTTTGAGTGAAAACACAAAAGTACGTTTTTCTTGAAAACCGTAAGAGATACAGCAAAAACAAGCGAATTCTGTGATCACTTTTATTTCCTACCAAAAATGGATTATTTGAGTGAAAACATTTATTTCCCATTAAAAATGGACTTTTTGAGTAAAAACACAAAAGTACGTTTTTCTCGAAAACCGTAAGAGATACAGCAAAAACAAGCGAATTCTGGGATCACTTTTATTTCCTACTAAAAATGGATTTTATGAGTGAAAACATAAAAGTACGTTTTTCTCGAAAACCGTAAGAGATACAGCAAAAACAAGCGAATCCTGTAATCACTTTTATTTCCTACCAAAAATGGACTTTTTGAGTGAAAACACAAAAGTACGTTTTTCTTGAAAACCGTAAGAGATACAGCAAAAACAAGCGAATTCTGCGATCACTTTTATTTCCTACCAAAAATGGATTTTTTGAGTGAAAACATTTATTTCCCATTAAAAATGGACTTTTTGAGTGAAAACACAAAAGTACGTTTTTCTCGAAAACCGTAAGAGATACAGCAGAAACAAGCGAATCCTGTGATCACTTTTATTTCCTACCAAAAATGGATTTTATGAGTGAAAACATAAAAGTACGTTTTTCTCGAAAACCGTAAGAGATACAGCAAAAACAAGCGAATTCTGTGATCACTTTTATTTCCCACTAAAAATGGACTTTTTGAGTGAAAACACAAAAGTACGTTTTTCTCGAAAACAGTAAAAGATACAGCGAAAACAAGCGAATTCTGGGATCACTTTTATTTCCTACCAAAAATTGATTTTTTGAGTGAAAACATAAAAGTACGTTTTTCTTGAAAACCGTAAGAGATACAGCAAAAACAAGCGAATTCTGTGATCACCTTTATTTCCCACTAAAAATGGACTTTTTGAGTGAAAACATAAAAGTACGTTTTTCTCGAAAACCGTAAGAGATACAGCAAAAACAAGCAAATCCTGTGATCACTTTTATTTCCCACCAAAAATGGACTTTTTGAGTGAAAACACAAAAGTACGTTTTTCTTGAAAACCGTAAGAGATACAGCAAAAACAAGCGAATTCTGTGATCACTTTTATTTCCTACCAAAAATGGATTTTTTGAGTGAAAACATTTATTTCCCATTAAAAATGGACTTTTTGAGTAAAAACACAAAAGTACGTTTTTCTCGAAAACAGTAAGAGATACAGCAAAAACAAGCGAATTCTGGGATCACTTTTATTTCCTACTAAAAATGGATTTTATGAGTGAAAACATAAAAGTACGTTTTTCTCGAAAACCGTAAGAGATACAGCAAAAACAAGCGAATCCTGTGATCACTTTTATTTCCTACCAAAAATGGACTTTATGAGTGAAAACACAAAAGTACGTTTTTCTCGAAAACCGTAAGAGATACAGCAAAAACAAGCGAATTTTGTGATCACTTTTATTTCCCACTAAAAATGGACTTTTTGAGTGAAAACATAAAAGTACGTTTTTCTCGAAAACCGTAAGAGATACAGCAAAAACAAGCGAATCCTGTGATCACTTTTATTTCCTACCAAAAATGGATTTTATGAGTGAAAACATAAAAGTACGTTTTTCTCGAAAACCTTAAGAGATACAGCAAAAACAAGCGAATTCTGTGATCACTTTTATTTCCCACTAAAAATGGACTTTTTGAGTGAAAACACAAAAGTACGTTTTTCTCGAAAACCGTAAGAGATACAGCGAAAACAAGCGAATTCTGGGATCACTTTTATTTTCTACCAAAAATTGATTTTTTGAGTGAAAACATAAAAGTACGTTTTTCTTGAAAACCGTAAGAGATACAGCAAAAACAAGCGAATTCTGTGATCACCTTTATTTCCCACTAAAAAAGGACTTTTTGAGTGAAAACATAAAAGTACGTTTTTCTCGAAAACCGTAAGAGATACAGCAAAAACAAGCGAATCCTGTGATCACTTTTATTTCCTACCAAAAATGGATTTTATGAGTGAAAACATAAAAGTACGTTTTTCTCGAAAACCGTAAGAGATACAGCAAAAACAAGCGAATCCTGTGATCACTTTTATTTCCTACCAAAAATGGACTTTTTGAGTGAAAACACAAAAGTACGTTTTTCTCGAAAACCGTAAGAGATACAGCAAAAACAAGCGAATTCTGTGATCACTTTCATTTCCCACTAAAAATGGACTTTTTGAGTGAAAACATAAAAGTACGTTTTTCTCGAAAACCGTAAGAGATACAGCAAAAACAAGCGAATCCTGTGATCACTTTTATTTCCTACCAAAGATGGATTTTTTGAGTGAAAACACAAAAGTACGTTTTTCTCGAAAACCGTAAGAGATACAGCAAAAACAAGCAAATCCTGTGATCACTTTTATTTCCCACTAAAAATGGACTTTTTGAGTGAAAACATAAAAGTACGTTTTTCTCAAAAACCGTAAGAGATACAGCAAAAACAAGCGAATCCTGTGATCACTTTTATTTCCTACCAAAAATGGATTTTTTGAGTGAAAACATAAAAGTACGTTTTTCTCGAAAACCGTAAGAGATACAGCAAAAACAAGCAAATCCTGTGATCACTTTTATTTCCCATTAAAAATGGACTTTTTGAGTGAAAACATAAAAGTACGTTTTTCTCGAAAACCGTAAGAGATACAGCGAAAACAAGCGAATTCTGGGATCACTTTTATTTCCTACCAAAAATTGATTTTTTGAGTGAAAACATAAAAGTACGTTTTTCTTGAAAACCGTAAGAGATACAGCAAAAACAAGCGAATTCTGTGATCACCTTTATTTCCCACTAAAAAGGACTTTTTGAGTGAAAACATAAAAGTACGTTTTTCTCGAAAACCGTAAGAGATACAGCAAAAACAAGCAAATCCTGTGATCACTTTTATTTCCTACCAAAAATGGACTTTTTGAGTGAAAATACAAAAGTACGTTTTTCTTGAAAACCGTAAGAGATACAGCAAAAACAAGCGAATTCTGTGATCACTTTTATTTCCTACCAAAAATGGATTTTTTGAGTGAAAACATTTATTTCCCATTAAAAATGGACTTTTTGAGTGAAAACACAAAAGTACGTTTTTCTCGAAAACCGTAAGAGATACAGCAAAAACAAGCGAATTCTGGGATCACTTTTATTTCCTACCAAAAAATGGACTTCTTGACTGAAAATATAAAAGTACGTTTTTCTCGAAAACCGTAAGAGATACAGCAAAAACAAGCAAATCCTGTGATCACTTTTATTTCCTACCAAAAATGGACTTTTTGAGTGAAAACACAAAAGTACGTTTTTCTCGAAAACCGTAAGAGATACAGCAAAAACAAGCAAATCCTGTGATCACTTTTATTTCCTACCAAAAATGGATTTTATGAGTGAAAACATAAAAGTACGTTTTTCTCGAAAACCGTAAGAGATACAGCAAAACAAGCGAATCCTGTGATCACTTTTATTTCCTACCAAAAATGGATTTTATGAGTGAAAACATAAAAGTACGTTTTTCTCAAAAACGGTAAGAGATACAGCAAAAACAAGCGAATCCTGTGATCACTTTTATTTCCTACCAAAATGGATTTTTTGAGTGAAAACATAAAAGTACGTTTTTCTCGAAAACCGTAAGAGATACAGCAAAAACAAGCAAATCCTGTGATCACTTTTATTTCCTACCAAAAATGGACTTTTTGAGTGAAAACACAAAAGTACGTTTTTCTTGAAAACCGTAAGAGATACAGCAAAAACAAGCGAATTCTGTGATCACTTTTATTTCCTACCAAAAATGGATTTTTTGAGTGAAAAATTTATTTTCCCATTAAAATGGACTTTTTGAGTTGACTGAAAACATAAAAGTACGTTTTTCTCGAAAACCGTAAGAGATACAGCAAAAACAAGCAATCCTGTGATCACTTTTATTTCCTACCAAAAATGGAACTTTTTGAGTGCAAACACAAAAGTACGTTTTTCTCGAAAACCGTAAGAGATACAGCAAAAACAAGCAATCCTGTGATCACTTTTATTTTCCTACCAAAAATGGATTTTTATGAGTGAAAACAAAAAGTACGTTTTTTCTCGAAAACCGTAAGAGATACAGCAAAAACAAGCAATCCTGTGATCACTTTTATTTCCTACCAAAAATGGATTTATGAGTGAAAACATAAAAGTACGTTTTCTCAAAACCGGTAAGAGATACAGCAAAACAAGCGAATCCTGTGATCACTTTTATTTCCTACCAAAAATGGATTTTAGAGTGAAAACATAAAAGTACGTTTTTCT